>NW_014541837.1:2514438-2518215 GCF_000741045.1 Vigna radiata var. radiata
ATTAAAATAATAAATTATTAAGGTTTTAGGATTGTGCTAAATTTTTAAAAAATTATTTTTGATGAAAAATAAATTGTCTAATTAATTTTTCCTTAAATAAATGGTTTATTTATTTGATTTTTAAAAGAAAAAAAATAAAAAATAGAAATTGAAGTCGTGCTACCCCCACACGACTTCACTTTTCTATTTTTTATTTTTTTTCATTCAAAATTTGATTAAAAAATGTTATTTAATTGTTATAAATTAAGAAAATTGTTAGTAATATTTTTTTTTAATGGGTTTAGGGTTTGTTTCATTTATTTTATTTGTTTTAAAATTTTTTGGAGACCCAAATCTAATTTTAATATTTTATATGAAGGAAAATTATATATTGTTGGGAAAATAAATTTTTGATGCATTGCTATTCCCATGCGTATGAGAATGCGTGTGAGAGTGGGTGAGTCTGCATTCAGTGCTGCAATGAATATCACGTCCAACTTTCAACAACATTATTGAATGTTAATAATGTTCCATGACTTTGCACATGGTGGTGTAAGACTTTAGCACATGGTAACAGTGTGAGGGGAATCAATTCCCTTACTCCATAGTCCATATAAATTGATTGATGGGAGAACCTTTGCAACAATTCGCGCAGAAGGATTCTTTCCTTGCAGCAACACATATTTCAGAAGCATTGTTTCACTTCCTCCAAAGAATTGCATTTTTCTTTTTTTTTTCACAAACCAAGAATTATTGGTCATGGCTTTTGCACGTCATCTACCGGTTGATATCTCTCTTTTGCGTCTCCAAGACAAGCACGTGGTGAAGGCAATTTGGGAAGGAACNGAAAGAGTTCTTCGACCGAGAAGACATGCAATATGGATATCAAAGCATGTCGACGAGCTCGATGAAAGAGTGATGAACATCCTACAAGCAACCGGATTTGACCATATTTTAAAAGTATCAAATATGGAAATAAATCACGTACTAGTCACTGCTTTGGTGGAAAGGTGGAGAATTGAGACTCATACTTTCCACTTCCCTGTAGGAGAAAGTACAATAACACTCGAAGACGTCGCACTCCAACTAGGTCTTCCGATTGAAGGTAATGTTGTGACTGGCTTGAGCAGTGGACCTCTACATTTATTTTNTGAACAACTACTAGGACAACTTCCTCCAGAAAATACCGTGAGAGGCAACANAATCAAATTGTCGTGGCTGAATAATACGTTTCGCCAATTACCTTATGATGCAACAGATGTGGTTGTTCAACAATACGCTAGAGCGTACATGTTGATCGTGATTGGCAGCATACTAATGCCAGATACATCTGCGAGTATGGTACATTTGATGTATCTTCCACTTTTAGCCGACTTGGACAACGTTAGAAGCTATAGTTGGGCATCTGCAGCTCTTTCGTGCTTGTATCGTGCCCTTGATCATGGTACAAGACTCGATAAGGACAATATCGGAGGCTGCATGATATTGTTAGAGTCTTGGGCATGGGAAAGAATAACATGTCTTTCTCCGCAAATACACGAGGTAACTCAGGAAGACATCTCCGTCGGAACTGTTTTCCCATTGGCGAAAAAATGGTGTCGAACTACACAAACAAGACGGCACGACACCACAACAGTACAAGAATTTCGGCAAAAATTGGATGACCTTTCACCAAAACAGGTATTCAACATTTGAATATGCAATTTCAAAAAATAGTACAACAATTTTAACTAACAATTTATTATATTTTTTCAGTTTTTATGGACGTCATATAGACGGGATGAAATTCGTAAAATTATTCCAGTCCAACTCCCCCCCACTTGTCGAGCACTTGTGCCTCTAATATGCTTCTCAGTTGTAGAATTCCACCAGTCAGACCGTGTGGTGCGTCAATTTGGATTTCGACAACCTGTATCGCAACCACCGCTAAATCTCGATGAGGTTCATAAATCAAATATGAGAGGACGAGCAGACTGGGATTGGCAAGTCCACCATCAACAGTGGATTGCTTTATGGAATGACCGACACAATCGTATCTTTACCGGTGTTCCATTCAACAGAAATGGTCACTTGTGTGACGATTCAGAGTATATGCAATGGTACATAAGTCATACTATCCGGTATGTAGGTCCAATAGAAGATGACTCAACAGACGAAGAGGTACAACAATAATTTTAATATTTTTCGTTCTTTAATGATTGTTTCTTGCAACCAATATAACCGAAAAATTGTTTCGAACAGTATGACATGGATCATGAACGACATTTTCAACCAACATCCGCAGTCCGTTCATCACCGCCTGACCACGTCCCACAAAGGTCTTCCTTTGACTACATGCAGTATCCATATCCATCTCCGTATACTCAAGGGGGAAGCTCGTACAGTTTTTTTCCACCATCAACACCACTAGGCACAAGTTCGTCAACATTTTCTGTGGGTCCTTCAAATCACTTTGGAACTACCACAAGCACTCCACCGTCTGCATTCCAACACGCGTCTTCGTCACAAAACGTTTATCGACCCACCATGGACTTCCAATACGCAGAGCAGTCAACTCAAAGTCAGCATGTGGATGAAGACGAAAATACGCAGACTCAATCACCCCAACAACAGAGACGAGGGCAACGCTAAAGAAGAAGACCAACTTGTGGGACTGGAGGACATAGATAAACATAGACAAACATTATGACGTACTTTTTTTTTCATTAAATAAAAATTAAATGACATGACAAAATTGTGTCCCTTTCAAGTAATTTTCAATTACTATTTAGAGATTCTATCCAAAAGGACTACAAACTTTTCACTATAAATACAACCACAATTGTGTTATGGATATCCACAGAACTCACAAAATACATTGCTCTAACTTTATCTTTCATCATACTACATCATCTCTCTGAAAATGAACACCTACGAGAATCAAGATTTTGGCATGAACGCCACAGCCACAGAAAACATATACAACTCATACCTTGCTGCCTTATTTCAACACGGCAAAATAAAGAATGGCGAAAATGGAGTAGAGTTCAGATGTCAGAATCCTAAATTGTTTCGCATCCCATTCAACTGCACCCACAAACAACTTCAAGACAAAGTTTGCATAGCCTCTGACAAACCAACTAACACAGTCATCGACAAGTTGTACTTCCGTCGACCGAGACTTGATGATAATCAAACTGTCTCATATGAAGCATTCAAACTAAGATCAGACGAAGATGTCATAGAAATGATATCATGTAAGTCTAATTTTCCCATTAACGCAGTCATGGAAATTTATGTTAAATGGGTAAGATCTCCAGATGAAATAATGGGTCTTATGATTCCTACAAATGCATCATCTTCATCTACGACACCCACAAATGACACTCGAAACTCACCTGCAATAATCTATTTCGGAGGTCAACTTAAAGGCGCTGGAGTGATAGAAAGTCCCCCTCTGGGATCGAATTCCGATCAGATGCAAAGGTTACCACGTCCATCAATCACAATATCTCATTCAATGAACTTTTTTCTCAATTAAGCAAAATTGTGCAGTGTGGAGACAGAAGAGTTGTGACCCAAATTGATTATCGTCGTCCCACAAAGGTACGTAACAACTACCTCATTCATGATACAGCTTCCATAAAATGTGATAATGATATTGCACAAATGATTGGACGTTGGCAAAAAGCACAAACTATTGACAGGTNTGTTAAACGTCCAAGGACGTCTCAGTATATTGAACTTTTCGTCCAAACAATAAATATACGTCCTCCAACTCAAGCTGAGCACTATGAGGATCTGAAAGATTGGACCTAC
>NW_014541837.1:2518945-2547595 GCF_000741045.1 Vigna radiata var. radiata
CACCCTCACCACCAGCATCACCGATTGAATCGGAACAAATACTTCAATTTTCAAGTCCTGCACTGGTTGAAAGGTATTTCACACTTTTTAGCGATCGTGACGTCATTGAACCAAAATTCGTGGATAGAGAATTTTTTGAAAGACAAAATCTGCAATTTTTTCAAATGCTCACAAATTTAAGCTTGGTTGATTTTGTCTGTGATGATGGTCATGGCTACTATCCTGAACTTGTACGGATTTTTTATAGTAATCTTAAAATTTCTGATAATGGAACCATTAGGACTGAGGTTAAAAATGTNAAAATGATTATCAAACCCAGTCTATTGGCCTCCATAGCCGACCTACCCTCTGCTGGATTGAAATTTGAAGGAAAAATATTAGACCAATGGGTGGATGAATATAGTTTAGATGCGGAAAAACAGTTGATTATTTTGCCTGACAAACGTGTAGTTGGTAGAATTCTAGCGGGATCCATGACAGTTGACGCTAGAATATTACATTACATTATCGTTCGTGTTTTGTTGCCACGTGTTTCTAACATTGCCCAGGCTACCGAGGAAGATATTATTCTCTTGTGGATTATAATGATGGGGAAGCAGATCAACTGGCCCCATCTCATCCGACATAGGATGAAGAAGGCTTTGAANCCAAATGCTCCATTACCATATGCATTTTTGATCTCCCGTATCTTGGAACACTTTTTATTGGATTTGGATGATGAAATTACTGCCCTAAAGATGAGGCAAATGACAATTGCCAATAGTTCACTAGAATCCTTTGGATTTAGGAAGGATCATAACGACGTCTGGGTTCCTCAACGCCACAATCAAGCACGTCCTCCACAACAACCANCACCNNCGCCCATTCCTCNACACCAAACTTCATATGATGACTTAATGAGGGGGATGAATGATCTCAGAACATTTGTGGGGGACAGCTTCAACACAATGAATGACAACATGAATGCAAGATTTGAACAACTCGAGATCAACATGGGTGACCGCTTTGATACATTGGAAACTCGAGTTGATCATTTGGAGCATGAGGTTATGCGTCCTCATTTTGGTCCAGGACCTTCCTCGTAGATACTTAGCAGTGTTATTTTGCTTATTTTTAGTTATTATCGTTATGTAATGCATTTTCAATTCAATGAAATATTTAAAGTTTCATTTCTGACTTTCTTTTCTATTTTCCATTTCTAATTCCTTTAAAAATAATTACTCTGCCGAAACACAATATATCGCAAATTATAAAAGAAAAACAAAGCAAATCTGTCTACAACACAACTAAGACCTCAATCAACAATTAAAACACGCTGGTAATCGATTACAAGCTAGTGGTAATCGATTACAAGGGGAATTTTTTGCCCATTACACACTGGTAAGCGATTACCAAGCAAATTACACAAATCAGAGTGTAGGTAATCGATTACAAGGTCCAAGTAATCGATTACCACACTGGTTTTGGTCTACAAAGCTGAAGTCGTGCAGGGGTGACACGACTTTAGCTTTTGGTAATCGATTACAGCTCCAGCGTAATCGATTACAACAGCATGAAGTCGTTTTTTGGTAGCACGACTTCATCATTGTTCATATGAACAGTGTGAAGTCGTGCAATGGTGGCACGACTTCTCTTTTTGAAGTCGTTAGGGGGTAGCACGACTTCCCCATTTGTGTAATTTTTCCCAGATTTGCCTATTTCCGTAATTATTGGGTCAAATTTACCCATTTCCGTATAAAAACCCCTTTTCTCTTATATTTATAAAAAAAAATACAAAAAATTCATGAAATAAAATAAATAATACATTATGAAAGTAATATTTCATTGACAATAAAAAGCTGTCTTTTTTTTTCAAAAATGAAACAAAACAAAAGAGAAATTAAAGTAGAATAATGAGTTTGCGTTTAATTTTTTTTCTTAAAAAACAAAAGAGAATATATGAGAGAGTGAGAGATAAATACAAAGAATAGGTAACTCAAAAGGTAATGGGAGAAAATATAAAAAATATCTTAATGATTTTATTTATTATTATATTTAATTTTGTTTTATTATTAAAAATTCACCTAAGGGTTAACCTACTCCCATTTTGGTCCTCTAGTAAAACTTAGTTATCTTTAAAAGGATCTTGAAGATTTTGTGTATGATATGATATGATAAAACCTAAATTTTTTGTGATAAACAAAAACCAAAACAAAATCAATTTTTATGTTTTGTTAAAAGTTATAAATCATACATTTTTGGAGAAAATATACATAACACTATCATTCAGTACTTTGTGTGTTCTCGTGTGCTTTCTCTTTGATTTCATCATCTTCTTCTTAGATATGCGTGTGTGAGAGGAGAGTTCTTCGTTTTCTCTTTTGGAACCCTAGGACGAGAAGCTTCCTTTTCTCTGCCTAACTCTTTGTCGCAGTAATATTATGTTTTTCTCTCTACACCTAATATGGTATCAAAAGCATAGGTTCAACAGGTCCTGGTGTGTGAGTGTGGGTGTGATTGGAGACTGGAAGTGTGTGTATACAAAGAAAAGAAGGTTTCTTTAGAACATGTGTATCCATAAAGGTGTAAAAGGAAATCAAAGAAACTTCAAGATCCAAGCAAGAAGGAGATGGTAGGTGTTAGAGGGATACAAGGGCCTTTACTAGTGTTTGATAGGAAGTTCTTTGATGACTGGAGCATTAAGATGCAAGCCATTTTTTGGCTTCCAGGATGTTTTAGAAGTAATAGAAGATGGACTACCTGAGTTGGGTGCAAAGGCCACTGAAGAGGAGAAAAGAAACTACAAGATGTAGGTGAAACTGGACAGCAAAGCCAGATTTCCGTTGTATCAATGTGTCAGCCAAAGATCTTTAACAAGATCTCCAAAGCTGCTACTACTAAAGAGGTGTGGGACATTTTAGTGAAGACATATGGTGATGGAAACAAGAACAAGAAGGTAAAATTGCAGGTTTTGAGGAGGCAATTTGAAGTTCTGACCATGGATGAAGGGGAAACCGTGGCAGAGTATTTTAACAAGGTGCAGGAGTTGGTAAATAGAATGAGGGCATGTAAGGATGGGATTTTTGACGAATATATTGTTGATAAAATTTTAAGAACCCTAACACCCAGGTTTGATCATGTGATGGTTGCTATTGAAGAAACTCGTGATCTGGAAACTATGGAAATTGAGGAGTTATTGCACTCATTAGAAGCTTATGACTATCACATCAATGAGTGCAAGCAGTGCCAAGAACAAGCACTACAGGTTAGGTCTCAATACAAAGGGCAAAAGGGGTTCAAGAAAGGCAATAAAGGAAGCAAAACGCATAAAGATTCATTGGAATAACAAGGAGAATAATTCAGTGAATCAGTGAAAGGAAAAAATCAGAAACCTAAAGGTGAATGGAAGTTTGACAAGAAAAATGTCAAATGTCACAATTGCCAGAAATTTTGCCATTATGCTAAGGAGCGTTAGAAGGGAGAAGGGGCGAAAAATAAACCCAAGAAGAGGGCTAATCTAGCCTAGGAGGAAGAATCAGACTCTGAAACTGTTATGTTGATGGCCAATACTAAGGAAGAACAGCCAGAAAACACAATGTGGTATTTGGATTTTGGTTGTTCCACCCACATGATTGGGAGGAAAGATTGGTTTGTGAAAATGCAGGAGGTTATGTTGGGAAAAATTAAGTTTGCATATGATAGGAGTCTTACTGCAGAGGGCTCTGGCAGGGTGGTTTTGAGAAATGGAGATGGGAAAGAGGTGATAATTGAGGAGGTACTGTATGTACCAGGCTTGAAGACAAATCTGCTAAGCTTGGGTCAACTGTTATAGAAATGTTATGTGATTAAAATGGAGAACAATTGTCTCTGCGTTTTCAATCAGAATAGGAAGATTATTATGCAGGCCCAACTGTCACAAAGCAAAACTTTTAGGGTGGTGATGAATGCAATAAAACATTAGTGCTTTACTACAATAGAAAACATGGAGGAATGGGTGTGGCATCTCAGATTTGGGCACTTGAATTTTAAGGATTTATCCCAGTTAAGCTAGAGGAGTATGGTGAGTGGCTTGCCAAACGTTAAAATACCATAAACTGTATGCAAAGAATGCATCCAGTGCAAGCAGACGAGGGGCAGTTTCCAGAAGTTCTTACCCCAGAAGTCAACAAAGAAGTTAGGAATGGTGTATTCAGATGTTTGCGGTCCCATACAGACAGAAACACCTGGGGGAGCAGGTATTTTCTACATTTTATTGATGATTGGACCAGGAAATATTGGGTTTATTTGATTAGGAGAAAGGGGGAGGTGTTGCAGATGTTCCAGAAGTTTAAGTGTCTTGTTAAAGGACAAGGTGGGCAGAAAATGAAAGTGTTAAGAACAAATGAAGGAGGAGAGTATACCTCTACTGAGTTTAACAATTACTGTGAAAAGGAGGGGATAAAACATGAAGTTACCCCTCCCTATACACCACAACACAATGGGGCAGCAGAGAGGAAGAATAAAACCATATTAAATATGGTTAGGTGTATGTTGAAGAGTAAAGGGCTGCCTAATTTCCTATGGGGAGAGGTTGTGCTGACAGCCACCTATATTCTAAATTTGTCTCCAACGAAGAGGCTGGATGGTATTACACCTAAAGAAGCTTGGACAAGGGTAAATCCAGATGTTAAGCATTTGAAAATATTTGGTTCTATATGCTATAAACATGTGCCTGATCAGTTGAGAAAGAAGTTAGATGATAAAGGAGTGTCTTTGGTTTTGGTGGGATACAATGCTACTAGAGGTTACAAGTTGTATGATCATATATCAGGAACAACCTGTATCAACATGGATTTTGTAGTGGATGAAGCTGGAGTGTGGTAGTGGGAAACAGATGAGCAGGGAGCATCAACCCTTGTTCTGGAAGATGCAATTGTTGTAGTTGAGTTAGATAGGTGCAGAAGAGATGACAACACTAAAAGGTCATCAAGGGTTACACAATTGCCATCACATCTAAGAGACTATGACTTGTCTTATGATGCTACACTTACATCAAAAGGCAATTTCATTCATTATGCTTTAATAGCATAAGTTGAACCAGTTGAATTTGATCAAGCTATGAGAAATAAGAGGTGGTATAAAGCAATGCAGGAATAAATTGACTCTATTGAGAGAAATCAGACATAGGAATTGGTTGATCTACCTTCTAACAAGAAGCCTACAACATTAAAGTGGATTTATAAGTCAAAGATAAACCCATAGGGTGTTATTGTAAGGCACAAAGCCAAGTTGGTTGCTAAAGGGTTCCTATAGAAGGCTGGAGTGGATTATGGACAAGTATTTGATCTTATGGCCAGGGTTGAGACAATCAGGTTGGTGGTGTCTCTGACTACTAAGTTTCACTGGTTATTACATCAATTAAATGTAAAATCTACTTTCCTAAATGGGAAACTTAAGGTGGAGGTGTATGTATATTGTACAGCTACAGGGTTTTGAGGTTAAAGGGCAGCAAGGCAAGGTGTACGGGTTGAGGAAGGCTCTTTGTGGGCTTAAACAGGCTCCAAGAGCTTGGAACCAGAGGATTGATGAGTTCATGAACAGTATTGGGTTTGATAAGTGTGTTTCAGAACATGGGTTGTATGTGCAGTCTGCCAACACAATGTCAGACCAGAAAAGCTAATTGTATACTTATATGTTGATGACCTATTAGTCACTGGGAGTTGTGAGGAGCTCATTTCGAATTTCAAGACTCAAATGCTGAAGGAATTTGAAATGAGTGATTTGGGAAGACTCAACTATTTTCTTGGAATTGAGTTCATTGAGATTAAGTGTGGAATTGTGATGTATCAGTCTAGGTATGTTTTAGACCTATTGAAAAGGTTTGAAATGGTGAATTGTAATGCTGCTAACACCCTAGTAGAAGTGGGGTTGGGGCTTGAAAAGGAGTCAGAGGAGGAAGTTGTAGATTCAACAGCTTACAGAAGAATGGTTGGGAGCTTAAGATACCTCTGTAACACTAGACCTAACTTAAGTTATAGTGTTGGAGTGATAAGTAGGTACATGGAATTCCCTAGAATATCACATTTAAATGATGTCAAGTGTATTCTAAGGTATTTGCAGGATACACACTCCTATGGGATACTACTGGGAGGAGGTAAGGCTGGAGAAGAAGTTCAAATCACTTCTTATTCAGATGCAGATTGGTGTGGTGATAAAGTGGATAGAAGAAGTATTGCAGGGTACATTTTCTTCATTAAAGGAACTCCTGTTTCCTGAATCTCAAGAAAACAACCAGTGGTTGCTCTATCATCATGCGAGGCAGAATACATAGCTGCTTGTGAAGCTACGTGTCAGGCAGCTTGGTTGGGTTCTGTGATTGAAGGGTTGAAAGTGGAGCTAGCTAAAAGAGTCGGGCTGCTTGTAGACAACAAGTCAACCATAGATCTTGCCAAACACCCTACATCGCATGGGAGGAGTAAGCATTTCGAGACCATGTTCCACCATATCAAGCAGCAGGTCAACAATAGGAAGCTTGAAGTGGTACACTGCAGATTCAAAGATCATCTTGCAAATATACTCACAAAAGCTCTTAAAGGTGAATGCTTTCAATCACTCAGGAAGAAGATTGGAGTCGAACGAGCGGAGATCGATGAAGATCACTCTAGAAGAAGGTTGAAAACCTAAGGTTTTCATCAAGGAGAAGAAGGTTGCTCAGAAAAGGGGTTTTTTCGATTTTAATCGGTGAAAACCGCTCGTATGCTGGAAAGGAAGTGTTTTTACTGATTTTAATCGATGAAATTTGTTCAGATTGAAGGAGGAAGGAGTTTCACCGATTTAATCCATGAAAGGGAGTGTTTTTCTTCAAAAAAAAGGGTTTTTGTTCAGGAGGAGTGTTGTGATAAACAAAAACCAAAACAGAATCAGTTTTTATGTTTTGTATAAAAGTTGTAAATCATACATTTTTGAAGAAAATGTACAGAAGTCTATCATTCAGTACCTTGTGTGTTCTCGTGTGCTTTCTCTGCCTTTGCCTTCATCATCTTCTTCTAAGATCTGCGGGTGTGAGAGGAGGGTTCTTCGTTTTCTCTTTTGAAACCCTAGGATGAGAAGCTTCATTTTCTTTGTCTTCTACTTAACCCTCTGTTACAGTAATGTTGAAGGAGAAATGAATATTTAAACTTTCATTGGTCTCAACTACTATGCAATTTGAAACTATTAAATATTCCCATGTGAACACAAATATATATATATATGACAACAAGTTGGGATAGATAGTGTCTATCTGTTGCTCGACCCACAATAAAAAAATCTATTACTGCCTTAATACACATTTAAAAAATATTAGTAAATTTTTTAAATTCCACGTATATCCATAGATATCTACAAATATTTAACAGTTATCTATAAATATTTAAAGCATAATAATTTATTAATTTTTAAAATAAAATATAAAATAAATAAAAATGTTAAAAATATATTATAAATTAAATATAAATTAAATTTCAATTTTAATTAATTTCAATTAAATTTAATAAAGTATAATGTTTTTAATCATGAATGTCAGATATTAAATTATCCATTACTCATAAATACCAATTTAAAATATCATTTATTTAAATAATTTTATATACTAATAATACCTACTTACCCACGTAATTTTGTTATCACTTTATATTAAATATGAACTTAAAAAACTTGCGAAACTAGTTAGACGTCAAATCGTGACTTTAATTAAATTTGGTCATTGTTTTACTAATTCATTTAGTTTATGATTTATTATCTATAAGCTTATGACCTAATCAGCTTTTATATTTAAAATTAAAATTAATTTAATTAATTGTTTGGAAATTGTGCATAATTCCTCTTAATCATATTTGTGAGAGAAATATACAAATGCAGAATAATGACACTCAAATTGAACTTTTAAAATTACTCTAAATATATTATTGATAAAGAAAAAGTTTATAAACAAATTCACTTTTCTCTCTCTTAGCTTGTTTTTGTCTATGTATTCTCTACTTATTGGAATGAATGGTAAAGGAATATGTAACATGTATTTATAGGTCTACAGAAACAATATTTTCCATTCACTTCATTTTCCTATTTTTTAAGTTTTCTAAAATATTGTTGATTTTCTCTTTTGTGAAACCAAAAATTCAACATCCTTAATTTTCTCTCAATGGAGGATGCAGTTCTTTTTGTTTAATTGACCAATTCTAACAATCTCTCACTTGAAGACTGATTTTAATTTGCCTTCACACCTTGATCATTAAACCATCTTTTGTAGTCTATTATTATAGCAACCCAACTGAAGTTGAGCACAATTTCAGTTTGTCAATGGTTACCACTTTTGTTAACATGTCTGCTAGATTCTTACTTTCGAGAATCTTTCTTAATGTTAGCACCCCATCTTCAAGCAAAGATCTAATGAAGTGATAACGAACATCAATATGTTTTGTCCTAGAGTGAAATGTTAAATTCTTTGCCAGATGTATTGCACTCTGAATATCACTGTGCAAAACACTCATCTCTTGGATGAATCCCAACTCTGTTAACAATCCCTGAAGCCATATTAATTCTTTACTCGCTTCTGTTACTGCTACATACTCAGCTTCTATAGTGGATAAAGCAACAATCTTTTGCACTTGTGACATCCAACTAACAGATGTAGTACCAACAATGAAAATGTAACCAATAGTACTTCTTCGGTGATCTACTTCACCTCCAAAGTCTGCATCTACGTAACCTTGTACTTTTAACTCTCCTTTGCTAAAGTANAAACACTTCTCTNTANTNCCTCGTAGATATCTCAAAATCCATTTAACAGCTTCCCAATGAGCTTTACCTGGATTTGACATAAACCTACTAACAACTCCCACTGCATGACCAATGTCTGGCCTTGTACAGACCATCGCATACATTAAACTTCCAATAGCTGAAGCATATGGAATTTCAGCCATGGACTTCCTTTCCTTCTCTGTCTGAGGAGATTGTTCCTTGGATAGACGAAAATGACTAGCCAAAGGTGTGCTAACTGCTTTGGCGCCTCTCATGTTGAATCTCTGCAAAACACGATTAATGTACTCTGCCTAAGATAGCTGCAAAATACACTTTTGCTTATCTCTTGTGATTTGCATCCCAAGGATCCTTTTTGCTGGACCCAAATCCTTCATGTCAAATTCTTTTGATAATTGTTGCTTCAAACTTCTAATCTCGTCCATATCTAAACCAGCTACTAATATATCATCAACATAAAGTAGCAAAATGATATAACTGGACTTATATCTCTTGAAGAAACAACAGTGGTTGGTTGGCATTACACTTCTGGAAACCTTCCTTGTGCATGAAGCTTTCAAACTTCTTATACCACTGTCTTGGAGCTTGTTTCAAACCATACAAGCTTTTCTTTAATCTACACACCATGTTCTTTTTTCTTTCTTCTAAGAAGCCTTCAGGCTGATGCATGTAAATCTCCTCATCTAAGTCTCCATGAAGAAATACAGTCTTCACATCTAGTTGCTCAAGGTATAATCCTTCACTGGCAATAATACTTAAAACTAATCTGATGGTATTGAGTTTGACAACTGGAGCAAAGATTTCAGTGTAGTCAACTCCTTCCTTTTGTTGAAATCCTTTAACAACTAGTCGGGCTTTGTATCTCTTGGACCCATCATGATCCTCTTTCACCCGATACACCCATTTGTTATGAAGTGCCTTTTTCCCAACAGGTGACTCTACTAGTTCCCATGTTTGGTTGGACATTAAAGACTTTATCTCATCTTTCATGGCAAGCTCCCACTTATTAGCATCTGTCATATGATATGCTTCCTCATAATTTTCAGGCTCTCCTTCATCAGTTAACAATATATAATTCAGATATTTTCTATTAGGTACATGAGACCGAGAAGACCTTCGCCAAACAGGAGCTAGAATAGAAAGTTCTGGTGTGTCGAGTTCTTCATTATCATTATTTTCACATGATTCCTCTAACTGAGGAGTCTCAATTACAGGAGTTTCTGAGACATCATCCATCTCCACATACACCGGTCTACTCTGTTCTGAGTTGTCATTGCATGTGTTGTTCTAGTCCTTATACATCACCTTTTCATTGAATATCACATCTCTAATACGAATCATCTTTTGATTTTCATTATCCCATAACTTGTAGCCAAACTCATCTTCACCATAACCGATGAAAGTGTACTTCTTCGATTTAGGATCAAGCTTATTTCTGCCTTGATCACTAATGTGCACATATGTTACACAACCGAAAATTTTGAGATGTGATAGTTTTATCTCTTTACCACTCCATACCTCTTCTGGTATTTTGTGCTCCAATGGAACCGACGGACCTCAGTTGATTAAGTAAGTTGCTGTGTTGACAGCTTTTGCCTAAAACTACTTTGGTAAGCCTGATTGCAAAAGCAAGCTTCTGGCTCTCTCTGTCAACGTTCTATTCATACGTTATGCCACACCATTGTGTTGAGGCGTACCTAGCACGACCCTCGCCATTCTGATCCCATGCTCATAACAAAACTTCTTAAATCTAGTGTCTTCATATTCACCACCATTATCCGATCTAAGCTTTTTTATCTTTAATCCTGTCTCATTTTCTACCATGGCTTTCCAAAATTTGAAAGCTTCAAATACTTCAGACTTATTTTTAAGAAAGTATGTCCATACCTTCCTAGAGTGGTTGTAAATAAAAGTCACAAAGTATCTCTTACCACTAATGGATGAGACGGTTGTTGGACCCCAAACATTAGAGTGAACAAGCTCAAGTCTCTCTTTCTTTAGGATTCTTCCACTTCTCTGAAAGCTTACTCGTTTCTGCTTTCCAAATATACAGTCTTCACACATGTCAAATTCTATTGACCGAAGACTTGGTAGTTTCCCCTTTGAGTGCATGATCCTCGTACCTTTCTCACTCATATGACTTAACCTTTGGTGCCATAGGTTTGGATTTTCATTCATTGCAAATGTAATCAAATGACAAGATCCTTCTGTCTTGTAGAGAGTATCATTCTTCCTACCACGAGCAATTGTCATTGCACCCTTTGAAATCTTCCAATGATCACCATGAAAGACTGTTGTGTAGCCATCATTGGCCAATTGGCCTACTGAGATTAAGTTCTTTGTTAGGTCGGGAATATGTCTAACATTTTTCAATTCCCATACAAACTCATTTAACTTAATCTTCACCACACCTTTGCCAGCAATCTCACAAGATTGCTCATTACCAAGGTAAACTTTTCCAAGGCTTCTAGGAACACAATTCTCGAAGAATTCTTTCTATGAGGTGGCATGAAAGGATGCTCCAGAGTCTAACACCCAAGACTCTTCCTTGTTCTCTAAAGAACGTATTAATGCATCTTCTCCTCCTGATGTTGCAGCAACATTTGCTTCTGCTTTATCCTCGTGATTCTTCTGTGTACTCTTGTACTGGTTTTTGTAGTGTCCTACCTTTCCACAATTCCAACACTCAATTGTCTTTGAGTTTTGGAAACTACGGTGATTCTTAGAATTGGACTTTATTTCCTTGGATCTTCCACGTCCATATTCTCTGTTCGAACTTCTTCCTCTTGACTTTGTATGCAAAACTGAAGAGATTGAAGATTCTCCTGACTCTTTTCGTCGAATCTCTTCATTAAGAATCAGATCACGAACATCATCAAACTTTAATTTATTACTGCTTGATGAGCCACTCACAGTTGTGACTGTATCATTCCAACTTTTCGGTAGAGAAGACAAAAGTATCAAGGCTCGTACTTCATCATCAAATTCGATTCCAACTGAACTCAATTGAGTTATGACTATATTGAGTTCATTAAGATGTTGTGCTACCATTACGCCATCTGACATCCGCAAATTAAATAATCGCCTCATCAAATGAACTTTGTTTGAGGNTGACGGCTTTTCATACATACTTGAAAGAGTTGTCATAAGACCTACTGTGGTCTTTTCTTTTGCAATATTAAATACAACATTGCGGGATAATGTTAATAGAATAACTCTGAGAGCTTGTCGGTCGAGAAGAATCTGATCTTCATCCTTCATGTTTTCTGGTTGATGCCTTGAGAGATGTTGATATAGCTTTTTCTGATGCAAATTATCTTCAATCTGCATCTTCCAAAAGCCAAAGTCCGTACCATCGAAGTTCTCAATTTTTATTTTTCCTTCATTTGCAGTCATTTCTCCTACTTAAATCTGACTCCCTTTGAACCGTTAAGTGAGAGAAATATACAAATGCAGAATAATGACACTCAAATTGAACTTTTAAAATTATCCTCTAAATATATTATTGATAAAGAAAAAGTTTAGAAACAAATTCACTTTTCTCTCTCTTAGCTTGTTATTGTTTATGTCTTCTCTACTTATTGGAATGAATTGTAAAGAAATACGTAACATGTATTTATAGGTATACACAAACAATATTTTCCATTCACTTCATTTTTCTATTTTTAAGTTTTCTAAAATATTGTTGATTTTCTCTAATAGAAAACCAAGAATTGAGTATCCTTAATTTTCTCTCAACCAAGGATACAATTATTTTTGTTTAATTGACAATTCTAAATTAATATGGTTTAATTTTGTTTTTCTTATTTAAAATTATTTTTTACTTGTATAAAATAGACCATAATGACTCGTTAACCCATTAGTTCAATATAGGATAAAATAAAACCAAAATAATCACAGTATATTTAAAATACCGGTTAAATCGCCGTTTTTTCATATCTATAATAATAAGTATAATTTATAGATAATTAAAGGGGTGAAAAAAAAAAGGTAAATCGTAAAGGTATTCAATTAAAATAAAATAAATAAGCAATACAGAAAATTTTATCAAACAGCATCAACTTATCTTCTGGAAATGATTTATATTTGCTTAACCAAGCAAAATTAAAGTCGTGATAATAGAAAGAGTAGTTCAACATCTGTTCTTAAATAAATAATAAAAACTCACTATATTAGAAATAATAACATTTACTTAAATTTAAGAATAAATTATGAAAATGAATCTTTTAAAAGTAAACAAAAAAAATAAAAAATAAAAAAAACTAGTCAAAAACTAATCAAAAAATTCAAATTTTCACTAATCCATAAGTTGATTTTGAAATCCTTACATGATGCATAATCATTCTATGTGTGATATTAGAATGTTTATGTTATGTCATTGTGTGTATTACTCTTAGTTCTTCAATAAAATATGCATATGTGGTAGACTTTTTCTTCCTTTTACTTTTCCTTTTCCTTTGTTGACTCACAATATAAACATATACGAAAATAGATTGTCTCAAATTCAATTTTTAAGGTTAAATAAATATAAAATGCTAAAAATAAGGTAAATGAAAGTCAAATGTGTAAAAATTATTGTTTACATAAGTTGTTGATAAGGTAAATGAAAGTCAAATTTTAACTAAAATTGATAAATCAGTTAATTAAATTCAAACTATTTAATTAAACTGTTAAATGGCATACTAAACATATTTACGTAAATATTTTAAAATAATTACGATTTATTTTGTACAAACAGATATATTTTTAGTATGATTTTATATTTTTCGATTAATTTTTTAAAATGAAAGTTACAATGTTTTTGTTAGAATTAAAATAACACTTTAATATTAAAAGAATAAATCCTAAAATAACTTGAGAAGCAAGTTTTAAAATTTTGCTTGTGAAATGAAACATTCCCATTGACTTGATGAAGAAGTGTTAGGTTTCTTGTTGCATTAGGTTACCATTAGCGACCCTTGCAAACATCTCATTCTTCAACCTTCCTGTCAATCACTGTATATTCTTTTAAGTTTAAATCTCTTTTTTCAAGAATTATTATTTTTTTTCTAAAATTTTATTGTAATGGTATACATGTCATGTCATCAGTTTACAAAATTTAGATAATGTATTATTCACACTTTTCATTAAATTTATATTAATTTTATGTTTTGATAACATTTAATACAATGTTTTATTACTTCACTAATTTAAGTGAAATTTCAATTTCAATAGAGAAACATGACCAAACAAAATGTGAAATTGGTATTCAAACTACCATTTATTACTTTCATTTGTAAACTAATCAGTTTCAGTCTTTTAAGAAAAAAAAAAACTAATTAAGTTTCAATTATTCGTATAAGTATTTTCATAATTTCTTTATTTACTAAGTATTCAATATTTTTATATTTTTCAATTGAATATCTTTCGTTTAATTTTTTTTCGTGAGTGACATGATTGGATTTTATCTTATCTGTTTACTTATTTTTTTTACACATTAAAAAAATATGAGATTTTGTAATTAATTTTAAATGATATTGCATGTAAAACAATAAATAACTTTAATTACTTTAAATAAAAAAATGGGTTAAATATGTTTTTAGTCTCTATACTTTGGGACGATTTTAGTTTTAGTCTCTCTTTCAAACTATAGTACAATTTAGTCCTTCAACTTTAGAAAACTTTGGTTTTAGTCCTTTTTATCAAATTTTTTAAACTTTATTTGTTGTTTCAAGCACCTTACATTATAGCATTTGGATTGTTTACACTATTTGACACATTTTTGCTTCAATGTTAACTGAGAAACGCGTTTGAAACAATAAATAAAATTAAAAAAATTTGGTAAAAAGGACTAAAACCAGAGTTTTCTAAGGTTGAAGGACTAAATTGTACTATAGTTTGAAAGAGAGACTAAAACCAAAATCGCCCCAAAGTATAGGGACTAAAAACATATTTAACCCTAAAAAAATTAAGAAATTATTCTCCTTGCCTCCATTACTGTAGATTACGACAATGGTTCTTATTATTCAATTCATTTTTAATGAAAATAATAAAAGGTATTTATGATTTAACATTAATTATAATATCATTTTATATTTTTTAATACATTAAAACGAGTAAATAAAGTAATAAAATAACATAACAGTAATATTATCCAATTAACGAAAAATAATAAAAAGCCATAACTCATTAAAAAGAATATGAAACTTATTAATACCTAATAGACAAAAAAAAATAATAAACTCCTGATTAACAATATATAAATTTATATAAAAAAAAAAACTTAAAAGGTAAAGTAAAAAAAATGATTAATACTTTTTTGAGAAGAAATGCTTATTAGCATTTTTTTTAGTTTGTCTTCAAATATATATATATATATATATATATATATATATATATATATATATATATATATATATATATATATAAAGTAAAAAAAAAAACCAATAAAAAAATTGATTAACACTTTTTTTTTAGAAGAAAATGCTAATTAGCATTTTTTTAGTTTGTCTTCAAATAAATTGTGTGTGTGCTAAAAAAAATAATAGGACATTTATCTTTATTCTTGTTTTGTATAAAAATCAATATACTACAATAGAGATAGTAAAATTTATGAAAGAAAAAGATAAATGTACTATAACAAGTCATGTTGTTTGGATCTTATGTATGACATTATTTTCAAAAGTATCTTATAACATCTAAATCTATAAAATTATAAAATCACCCTTATAAACCTTAAAGTAATGGAGGGAAATATTAAAAACCATGATGAAAAAGAAAAAATTCTACTGCTAATATAAACATAATATTGCATGATGAGATAGAATGAGGTATATGATAGCTAGGAAGAAATATGGTGATAATGTATTTTATAATATTCCTTGTTTTGTGTGTGTTTGTTCCTCCATAGAAGGAAGTAGTAAAAGGTTGAGTTGAAAAAGAATGGAATTGGATATTTTGAGAGGTGTGATTTTGTTTGGAGGTTTGCATGACACAAAAAGGATCACAACATTTGTTTGATACTAAAAGAATGAGCAATGATTTGTTGGTGAAGATGGACCATTCCCCTATTTGGGTGGCCTAAATTGTTTGGTCCCCACACAAACTATTCATATTTTATTTTTCATAAGAAAGTTACTAAGAAAATAACCAAATGGAGACAACAAACATTAGTGGAAACAAAATCCATAGTAACATATGTAAGCTTTGTGCACCATTTTAGGTATCTTAATTTCCCTTCTTCATTCTTCATCTTTTTCAACCCTTAAAAGGAACAAAAGAGAGCAAGGTTGTTGGAAAAGTGCAATTTTGATTTTTGGTACCATAATTCAGTGATAGAGGTCATTTTTTTTTCTTTTTGAATTAAAATTAAAAATATTTGGTCAGTTTCCTAACTCACGAGTTTCATACAATCATTAAACTACCCATGTTTCACCAATTTCAACTTGCATTTATTATTATATCTATTTTACAAGGAAACATCTCATAATGTCAAAAGTTAATAGTACTTTCTTTTAACTTTTTATCCATTGTTTTTTTTTTCTAAATAACACCACATCATAAAGCAAAAGTGCTTCGAGTTATAAGAAGAGATTATTGGGAAGCTGAAAAGTGAACGCAAAGAATTATTGCTTTCCATTATGAAAAATAAAATTATATATATATATATATATATATATATATATATATATATATATATATTAGTTTGTGAATTAATAAACTAAAAAAAAAATCCTTGTAAAATATAACATAGTTACACCTTGTGTACGTCAATAGAAATTTTCTTTAACTCTTTGTGTGAATAAATGTTTTAAACTGGAGTATAAGTTCGATTAATAAAGATTATGTTTTTCAAATAATTTCAATAGAACTGATGATGATAGATACACAGGAATTAAAACACGTGTTTGCACAATGTATATCTAAAAAGAAAGAGTATTTAGCTAGTTGAAATGGATTAAAAATTATTAAATGTATTTAGAAGTCTTAAATTTTAAAAATTATTCTCAATTTTTTTAAAATTTCCTTTACTATATACACAGTTTAAGTATTTTTCAACGTCTCACTAATTTAAATATATTAATAATCCTAATGCAATTAATTATTATTAACAATACCAATTTATGTAGATTTGTAAACACGTTTTTTACGGTGTCATGTTATCATACAGGTGTCATCTTATTACACATATACACGTACAAAATCATAATCCAATATTATAAAATTGTTACCTATTATAATAAATCCCGTTTTAAAATTCACAGTATATTTTAAATAATAAAACTTAATTATTTTAATATTAAAAGTTTTAAATTTAAAAATATTTTTTATAAATGAATTTTTTATTTTAAAATTATATTATTTTTTTAATTTTTTTTTAACTCTATCACTTGTTGTAGAATTTCTTACTATTTAGATGATCTAGAAAATGAATTTTTCACTTTTATTTGATTAGTTATATGTAAAAGATTAAGTTTGTTTTATGCTATTTTCTTAGTTTATATGTTTTTTTTTATACGGATTATTCTAGTTTACATGTGGGATCTGAGTTTTTCTTTAGGAGTCTTTATTGATTAATGGTTCTAATGGTGTATTCTGATAATGTTTGTGTTGTTTATATGTGCATACAGAGTTTTATGTGCATTTAGAAGTATTCTTAAGTATCAAGCTCTTTGGTAATCTTTTAGGTAATGAAAGCTAATTGCAGTGTTTAAGTTATTGATGTGTTGAGATGTGTAATTTGATTGTTGAATGGTATGATATAATTTGATTTGTTGACCTTGGTTGCGTGGATTGTTGTATGTTGAATTATTTGGTTAAATTTAGTTGAATTGGAAAAATGAGAATTTGATCAATTGAGCCAATTAGTATGTATCCTGACATTAAAAACAACTTTTGAACCAAGTACTAAGGAATATCAAATCGATCGTTTGAACAAATTCCTTTTCCCCAAATTGTAGTTTTAAGTATGTTGATTTTTGGTATGACGTTGAGAGGTGGCAAGCTGGTGTCGAACCAGTTCATTGTGTAGGTTTGGGAGCATTTTAGCTCCAGTCTGTTGAGTGTCAGACTTGTACTGTTGAGGGCACATAATTGTGAATGTTATGACACTGAATGGTGGCAAGGCATCGCTGAGTGTCATTTTTCACTATAGGTCTAAAACAATTTAATTTTAGGTCGTTGAACGGTAAGTGGGTGTCAATGAGCATGACATTTTGCGAAAATAATGATACTGAGAGACACGATTGTCATTGAG
Source organism: Vigna radiata var. radiata (assembly GCF_000741045.1). Taxonomy (NCBI): domain Eukaryota; kingdom Viridiplantae; phylum Streptophyta; class Magnoliopsida; order Fabales; family Fabaceae; genus Vigna; species Vigna radiata. Next base: position 2,536,935 of record NW_014541837.1, read on the forward strand.
CTTCATCTTTTACAAAATGTCTAGCGTTGAAAGCCGTTTCTGAATGTTAATGTGTATGTTGTGCTTTTCTTGTGGTGTGACTTATTTGAGATTAATTTATTATGGTTCTTATGTATGTTTAAGACATGTGATGATGTTTATATTGATGGATAATATTATTGAGAACATGATTTGAAATGTTGTTAAGATAATTTAAAGGAAAAATGTTGTGATGTGGTAAAGTTTAATGTATGCATTGACATTAGGAATCAGAAAGGAGGTATCCTGAACTTTAATATCTATTCATGCTCAAATAAAGTAAAATGAATTATACAGTGAGAGTCACAAGACGTCTTAGCCAATAGACTATAGAAAAGTATTTTGGATGAACTGATTTCATCATTGGATTACAATAGTATAAATATACAAATTGATAACCTAATTGGAAAGAGTTAAAAGGGAATAAACTCCACCAATTTAATATCAATTATTATAATATCAATTATAATAATTGATATTTAACACTAATAATTAAATTAAATAAAGGAAAAATAAATATGCAAGAATTAGCTAATAAAAACTAATTATTCCAATTTAAAATTAATTATTATAATTGATATAGACTGACTGTTGGTCCTAGACACAAAGGAGACTAACCTTATAATTGATATTATAAGGAGATAATCCCTTTGTTTAAGACTATGCATTCTTTCTTAGATCAAATCTTTTGCACGCTAATTTACCTTTTCTTATGTATTTGTTTGTTGGTGGGTGTATTCTTTTTGTTTATAATAATCACTTTAGTGAAATAATGTCTCAACTGATACAGGATGAAAATGATTCTCAAAATTGTTTTGTATAATCTTTTCTTCAAAAAAAAATTATAATTTTAGTTAGTTTGTATAATTTTTATATTCATTGCATGATTTATAAATAATGATAATATAATACTTGTATGATTATATTTTTTATTTGTTGATTATCATATTTATAATATTTTGATTAATAATTTTATACGACTTACATAAAATCTATATGAGAATCTTTGTATTAAGTTTGCACTGAAATAATACTCAGACTTTGTATAAAATATGACCAAAAGCGTGTTCAAACATAGATATAAAATTATGATATAAACTAAAACTGTGGTTTTTTTTATAATAACTTCAGTAATTTGTAACGAATTTGTTTTAACCATAAAAGTAATATATAAGAAAATTAAAAGGGTTAAAATAATGTAACGATGGATTTTTATGGAGAAAAAAGTTGTAACTTAGGAAAAACAGAAAATAATAAGATGATCGGAAAAATAACCTATATTTAGGTCAGACTTGTAACAAGTAATATATCATTCATTGTTCTTGCCATAAATGAAGCTGCTTAGTTGGAAAGTGTTAAAAGGGATAATGGGAACTGGAACAGTCACCCCCTAATTTAATTGTTCAATCATTTTAATCCCAAAACTTAGTTAATTAATAGTTAATTAGGAGATGAAACTTAGAGAGAGAGAGAGGTGAAAAGAAGAAGAAAACTGTTTGACAGCGTTGGATACTGAGAAGACGTGATAGAGAGAGAGAGAGAGAGAGAGAGATTATAACTATGAAGGTGAAGAGGTTAGTTTTTTGTTGAACTGCTTGGAAGGAACAGCTTTGAATTCCAACACAACACAACCAACAACAAACACACGAAAAGAAGAAACACCTTTGAAAAAATTAATAAAAACCTTTTGGAGAGAGAAACTCAAGAGACGTGAGCCTAGAGTTCTTTCTTTTATTTTTCTTTTCCACAATTTGGTTTTGCTTCTTCCTTCCTTTGTTATCCAATCACCAGTCACCAATCACCTTCTCTCTCTCCGTCTCTCCATCTCTATCTTCCTTCTTCCTATCTACAGTTTTTCTCTCTCTAGCTTTTCATTTTCTCTCCCATCAGATCTCTTCCATGCTTCTCCGCTGGTTTTTGGAACACCCTTTTTCTTAATCCTCTCTGATCAATCATATCTAGCATTTTTAGACCGTGAAGTTTCATTTTTCTTTTGTTGTAATTAGTTGAATCCTTTATTCTTTTTCATTTTTTTATAGGGAATAATATTAACGAAAATAATAATTGATTGTGGTTTGAAGAAAAAGAAAAATCCCAACTTTTTTTGTCTTCTTTGTCGTTTGCGGTGTTTTGGAACAGAACCCAGAAAAAAATATTTTTATATTATTTGAGGTGGTTGTACTTTGTGGTGGGTGTGATTGAAGATTTGCTGTGATTGTGGATGGTGGGAGAGGGGGAAGAACAGGGAGGGAAGCTGGGGGGTTATGATTGAGGGTGAATTTGAGGAATCGTTGATTTTTGTGTTGTGGTTAGGATCTATTTTGGTATATTTGGTGATGGGGATGAGGAATGATGCACAGAAGCAACAGCTTCTTCATCAGGGTAATGGTGGTGGCAAAACCAGCGGCTTCATTCCTAGTTCTTTTCGTGCTCTTTCTAGCTACCTCAGGATTGTTTCCTCTGGTGCTTCCACAGTTGCACGTTCTGCAGCGTCTGTTGTAGCTTCATCCGTTGTGGACAGAGATGATGTTCCCGACAATGATAAGGTATGTGTCAGTTTTTTTGATTGGTGATTTAAGATCAATTTCTTGATTGGTCATCGCAGTGAACTCGTGGTTTGTATTGATTTAAATTGTCAAGGTGGTTTGTTTGCATTTATAGGGTGTTTATTTTTGGTTTATGTATAATTGCGTATTTACTTGATCATGTTTCTGAATGGCTTAAATGACTTCTAATATTAGAGGGCAGGTTTAGATTCACTGATTGTTTAAAAACTCCTTGTTTTTGTTATAGAGATAAACCTATAGATTGTTGATCCGAATGGTTTATATTTTCTTCTAATTTTAGAGTATAGGTTTAACTTGCGAATCCAGTGTGATTGCCGCTGCTTGTTCATACTCAGTCATTATTACATAGTTCAAAATTCTATTCTTGAATTTGTGGCGTGCGAGGTTTAAAGGTATGGTGCTTTTTATTCGGGGCCATGCTTATTGTATTCAATCAATGTGTGATTTGGGGATAAGAATTCAAACAATAAGGAGAGCTCTTGCTGGGTGCAATCAGTGGCTTCCTCTGTTTGTAAATTTCTTATTCTGTTTGTATTGTTTGGTACGAACAGATGCTTTGTTGAACAGACTGTTATATTTTTGGCCTCTGAAAGAGTATACAATTCCATAGGCACATGTGTAAACCTTATGTCGGAAGTATGGCTGGGTAAACACCTCTATAGTTTGGGATTGAAAACCTGATACTGTTCCTTAACTTTGCCTAGGGTTATACTCTACTTTGACCGCGATCAACCACTATCTGGTACAGTAATGCATGCATTCATGCAATTTTAAGTTGCAGGTGTCTTCACACTATTGGAAAATTTGGTGGTTTGATTTTTCTAGGTTTCTATTTTATTATTCTGCTAATCTCTTTCACTCGTGTGTAGCGCTCTCTGATTGTTTTTATATGAGATTTTTATAAAGTTTTATCAATTTTGGCTAGAAACTTGGACACTATTCTGATTTAAGCAACCTGTCTAGTAGGAAAATATGTCATTTATTAGATATAACAAGGAGTGTGTCGTTTTGCATAGTGTTATGAATACATGTGAGGGATAAGGGATTAAGAGTTTGACATTTGATTTTATTGACACTTTCAACTGATATCAAGGTAAAAATTGAAAGTTATAACTATTTTTCAATATGTAATTCTTTTATGGTCTCTTTCATGATAATGGAATTAATGGCATCTTTATATGAAAAGAGATCTACTCTGTTTTTATAGCTATGTGCTTTTAGAGATAATCAGGTTGTTTCATGAATGTGCTTATCTAGTTGTGGTTTGTTGTAAGGGGATTGTGTATTTAAATATCTTTAGTTTTTATATGAATATCCAAAGAATCGATTTTAAATACTTAAATCTACATCAAGTTCTTGAGTTACATTTTTTCTTTGCCGTGCTGAATCTGATTTTTGCTGGAATTTTATATTACTTTTCGCGGTATTTCTACTGAGTAATTGATACTTTATTCTATGTACCATTTTTTATATTTTTGTGTAGACTCAATGACTTATTTCGATCATAAATTTATATAGGTTATCTGGGCTGGGTTTGACGAGTTAGAGGGTGAGGGTGGAGTTATTCAGCAAGTACTTCTTCTAGGCTACCGATCTGGCTTCCAGGTTTGGCACGTTGATGAATCAAATAATGTCCGTGACCTTGTATCCAGACATGATGGTCCTGTTTCTTTTATGCAAATGGTACCTAATCCAATTGCATCAAAGAGATCTGAAGACAATTATGCGAACAGTCGGCAGTTGTTGGTTGTCTGTACTGATGGATTCTTTGTAGGAGGGAGCAATCTTCAGGATGGGTTGGCCACCCCTAATAATGGAAGCAATTTAAACTCACATGATCAAATGAATGGAAACTATTTGCCGACTACTGTTAGGTTTTATTCTATGAAATCTCAATCATATGTTCATGTGCTGAAGTTTAGATCAGTTGTTTATTCTGTGAGGTGCAGTTCTCGAGTAGTTGCTATCTCTCAGTCCACTCAGGTACACCTTCTAGCATATATTGTATACTAAAACTTTAAAATGTGTTGTCTTGGAATATTTGATGGAATCATTCTTTTGCAGATTCACTGTTTTGAAGCTACCACATTAATAAGGGCGTATATTTTACTTACCAATCCTATAGTCATGAGTGTCCCTGGTTCTGGAGGCATAGGTTATGGACCTCTCGCGGTGGGACCAAGATGGTTGGCATATAGTGGAAGTCCAGTTGCTGTTTCCAATTCAGGACATGTCAGTGGACAACATTTGATGCCTTCTGCAAGTTTTTCTGGTTTTTCTTCCAATGGCAGTTTGCTTGCTCATTATGCCAAAGAGTCCAGCAAGCATATTGCTACTGGTATTGTATCCCTCGGAGACATGGGGTATAAGAAACTTTCCAGATACTGCTCTGATACCAATGGTTCATTACAATCTGTAAATTCTGTCTCCAAGGGCATCGGAACCATTAATGGCCATTCAACAGATGCAGATAACATTGGGATGGTGAAATACTGTTCTTTATTTTGTTTACTTGAATACACACACACACACACACACACACATATATATATATATATATATATATTGAACTGTATATATATGTGTCTGTCTTTGCTCAAAACAGATTATAAAGTAGTCCATTTTAGGTTGTACATGTTTTGTACAGATGGTACATGGACAAAAAAAATTATAATGTTACCAGTATTACATTCATTTTCTTCTAGCATTGTTCGTAGAAATCTTGTTTTGAACATATTAATGTCTTTCTAAGAAAATATATCAGGTTGAGAGTATCAATATGGTTGATGCTGTATCATTTTATTCTGTCTTTTACATAGGGTAACATTGTTTTTGTTCTCTTTCAGGTTATTGTTAAAGATATTGTCTCCAGAAACGTTATTACCCAATTCCGGGCCCACAAGAGTCCTATTTCAGCATTAAGCTTTGATCCTAGTGGCACCATTTTAGTGACAGCTTCCATTCAGGGTCATAACATAAATGTTTTCAAGATCATGCCTGTACAGGACAATTTTTCTGCTTCTGATACTGGCCCTTCCTATGTTCATTTGTACAAGCTGCAACGTGGCTTTACAAATGCGGTGAGTGCATGGTTTTTCTTTTTCTTTTTTTTGATGAATTATCATTTTCTTTATGACAATTCATGAACACAAGCAACATGGAGTTATAATAATATGTATTGGGATTTTTAGGTTATTCAAGATATCAGTTTCAGTGATGACAGCAAGTGGATTATGATCAGTTCCTCGAGGGGCACTAGCCATCTATTTGCCATAAATCCTCAAGGAGGACATGTAAATATTCAGTCCTATGATGATAGTTTTACTATAAGGAATAGTACATTAGGCGCTACAGCTAATCACCCCCAGGGATGGTCTCATGGTTCTGCCATGCAAAAGCCTAAACAAAAGAGTTTGGTTGTGGCTGGCCCTCCAATCACTCTTTCCGTAGTAAGCCGGATCAGGAATGGAGCCAATGGCTGGAGGGGCAGTGTAACTGGTGCTGCTGCTGCTGCAACTGGAAGGAAAACTTACCTTTCTGGTGCTATTGCTTCATCTTTTCGGAAGTATAAAAGTTCTGAAGTGAACTATTCAAAGTATCACCTGCTGGTCTTTTCACCAACTGGTTCTATGATACAATATGCTCTGCAAATGTTAACCAGTCAAGATTCAGGTGTTGGCTCTGTGTTGTCTCCTGCATATGAATCCCTTCCACAGGATGATGCAAGATTAGTAGTTGAGGCTATCCAAAAATGGAATATATGTCAGAGTCACAGTCGAAGAGAGCGAGAAGATAACATAGATATATATGGTGAGAATGGAATTGCAGATGCCAATAAAATATATCCAGAGGAAGTGGGGGAGGAGTACACCATTAGCCCGAAAGTCTGGAATGGAGCTATGAAAGTTAATCCTTCTCTTGAGGGGAAGAATCATTTGTATATTTCAGAAGCTGAACTTCAGATGCATCACGCTCAGACTTCATTATGGGCAAAACCAGAGGTATGCTACTTTAAATCAAACTGTGTGGTTTTAGTCTCTTATGTTTTGCCCTTTGTTTGATATTTATATGCACAATGCTTTTCCAACCAGATATATTTTCATTCAATGTTGCAAGAGCCTAACTTAATGGGTGAAGAAGCTGCTTCTAGTGGCGAATTTGAGATTGAAAGGATTCCAACATGCGTAATTGAAGCTAGATCAAAAGACTTGGTTCCAATTTTTGACTATTTTCAGACTCCAAAGTTGCAGCAAGCAAGGTTTGATGATAAATTAATTGAATGGTTTTCTTCCATATTCTTTGACTTTGTATTGAACATTGTGCTTATAAATATCAGTTACTTTGTTTGTTGATGTTAAATTTTCTTTGGATTCTTTCTTGCTTTATTATTTTCCCTTTGTATACATGGAGATATCTTGCATATTCATGAAATTGAAATTTTATGATTGTGTTACAGGACTTCTATGGATAGCAAAAGAGATGACCAACTGTCACATAACAGTTTGCAGCCATCTGGAAATGGCAGGATTTCATCTAGGAGTGATGATGGTGATGCTGTTTCTGAGTTAAGAAATGGAATTGAAGGAACTGAATTGAATAATCATGTGGTGCCTTCTGAAACTGTGAGCTTTGTAAATAACAATGACACCTTTAAACCAAATACTCAGCATGAGATTGTAAATAATAGAAGGGAGGCTCAACTCATGTTTGTAAATAGTGACAGAAAGCTTGAAAATGAAGAATCATTTTGAAGAAAAATGGGGATGAATTTGAATCTAAGGTAATTTGTTTGCATCTGCTTTTATAAATTGATTATAGTTTCTTGGTATGCATTGTTTACAACACAATCCTTGTTAAGTCTGGCAACAACCAAAAAGAAACCTAGGATATATTAAAATAATAATGACAGACAACAAAGTTCTCATTGATGTTATCACTAGTGTTTTTTCATTAGTTCTGTGTAATCATTGTGTTTGTTAATCATTCATATATTTGGAAATACTTGATATATTTATAGTATTATTAATGTATACATTTTTCATTGGCTTTTCTCTTTTCTGGGTTTTCAATTCAGGCATGGAAATATTCTTTGATTTGGCAATGGAGGCTTAATTAACAATGTTAATATAAAATGTTGGGAGAGATAGAGAAGCATAAGGAGTAGCTTCACTAGCTTGACTATGATGCAAAATTGTGGATACTACCAAGGATTTCTTTCTGTTGAAATTGTAAATAACAGATTCATGTATATCAATAATTAGTTTTAATGTGTAAATAATAGAATCTTCACTCCCACCTTTTCTTTTCATTCTATTAATTACATTCTTATTATTATAATTATTATAATTATTATTAGATAATTTAGTTTGTAAGGAGATAAGGTGAAAATATATATTTATTGTACAGGACATAAATCTTTGTAATTTGTAAAGTCTATTTATGATCCAATATGATCTCTATCTGGTTAGAGCATGTTAAATATCAAGTTCAAATTAAAATACCCTATTAACTATATTAGTGCTATAACAAAAGGATTCATGAAAAAGTGAACTTTTATTACACACATTTTTCTTAATAATTTGAACTAATTTCATTTTACTAAAATTGCAATAAGAACATTTGATCTAAAATGGGATTAATGAATCCTTGGTGATAAGAAGGTTGATACCTGATAAGATAATGATTCATTGGACCAAGAAATGAGATGTGATGTGACCAAGAAGGTAGAAGGAGGAAGAGGAATATGTATATAAAAATAAGAAAAGTATTACCAAACTATGTAAGTGATTAGTTTTTAGTAATTCAATAATTTGTAATTGAGTGAAGTAAACCAAAAAGTTGAATTAATTTGTTTTTCTAATTTATTGGTGCTAATTTATTTTGATTTATGAGAACAAAATAATATTAATTATCAAATGAATATCGGTTTTTGCTTAACAAATTTATTTCTGTATGTAAATTTCAAAGAGTTTTTTCTTTGTAAATGTCATTTAAAAAAAACAATTTTAAAAGAGTGTCTCAATAGTAACACCATTAAAAACTTAAAAGAATAAAAAATAAAAGAGTATTATGTTATGAATAATATACTATAGTTTTCGATAAAAAAATATAATAATTTTTAAATATATATATATATATATATATATATATATATATATATATATATATATATATTTAAAGTAGCCATTTGTAGAACTAAAGAAACGAATTGAAGTTTAAGAGAATAAAATTTCACGGAAGTGGTTGGTTACGTCAACTTCCATTATATGTAAGACATAAAAGTAGGCATGAAATGAAAGTTTTCATCAATTCATTATATATTTCATAAATGAAAATGAAAAGTACCTTTTCAATACAAGAAATTAAGAGATTTGTAGAAAGATCTGAACCATAATTTTTATAATTAAAGATACCAATTTTGTTAGGATGACTAATTAAACCCTCAAATTTAATAAAATCAAGATCTTTAATAGTATTTATTTATCGATCAGAAAATAGAACAGATATGTAAAGTGCTTTGAAAAATACTAAAAAAGTGGTCCTAAATTATTGAGAATAAAATCTTCTGATTATTTTGTCATGGAAAATTTAGAACCTCAAATATCATAATTTACTTGTCGGAATGAAAATGTTGTCTTTTCAATTACGTGCAATACAAAAATTACTAATGTTTGTTTTCGTAGAATGTTGGGAACTATGTGTGAACCTGTTTATTACCTAAAACAATCTCATATTCTAATTTATAATGCATAATTCAAGATTAATTTACCAAACATTCTAATACTGTTCACAGTTAAAAGTTAAATAAAATAATTAAAATCAATTCTAGCGAATTTTAAAATGAAAAGGCACCAAATAAACTTTTTAATTCCAAACCCTTATTTATTTGACCACCCACTATAATTATTTTTTTTATTCTGTAGTGCACATTTCATATACCAAGATTTATGATTGATACTAATTTAAACATTTATTTCAACTATAGTTACAACTATTTAAAGTTAATAATACATTTAACATCAAAATAAAGTATATGCTTTTTTTTTATTCTAAATCAAAGTAGATGCTTGATAACAATTTCTACTATTGTAGTGTATTTAGGACGTTTTTTTCTTTGTTTGTAAAACTCTTACAGAAAATTGATAAGAATAAGTAATATTTTAAAAATAAAATAAATTAAAACATTTATTTTGACCTTAATTTCACAACATAAATATTTAAGCTTAAAATCGGTTACGGGAATCACAATAACATTAAATTTTGTTGATTGAAACTTTAGAATTGGTATTTCTTCTTATACAAGTCATTCTGAAGAAATCTTTCCAACTATTCATTAGTCCTTCTTGAATCTTCTTTTTCGTAATACAATAAAATATGTTGAGCTTGATATAAAGTGGTAAAATAAATAATATTTATAGAAAGTGTATGGTTGGTACTCGACCGGTTCAATACAAATATATTTACAATTTCGGAAACCTAATCAGTTTTATTTGAACATTAAGGATATTAAAAAAAAAAAAAAGTCTATTATGGATAAATCTTTGCAAAGGCTGGCCGGTCGAAGAAATGGTTCATTGGCCACCTAGCTTGCAAGGTTAAGCAGACTCACAATATTAATACAAATCAGTTTGATAATTGTTATTAAGAAATGATTAGATAGTAATTAAGTTAGTAATAAATAAAAGTTTATTATAATTTATGTAAGATTTAATATTTAGGTTTAATACTCAACTTTGTCCCTAGTTTGGTTGGCAAATTTCAATTTCGTCCCTATTTAGAAAAGTGTTTGAAATTGGTCCTTACTTTTAAATTTTTGAGTCAAAATAGTCCCTTCCGTTAAATAATGACAAACGGTGTTAAATTCTTTTTCTCTCTATTCTCATTTTCTGTGCATTGCAGGTTTTTGTCAACATTTGCAGTATTTAATGATTATTGTACTTTTCCCAATAAAAATTTTATATGATTAAATAAAAAATTTAATTTTTTAATGATTTTTTTTGTTTTTATTTAAATTTTATGATGTATATAACTAAATAATATTTTGTTTTTATGATGTATATAACTAAATAAAAAATA
>NW_014541837.1:2547787-2558061 GCF_000741045.1 Vigna radiata var. radiata
TTATAAAGAAGTAGAAAGATATTCCAACTAAATTTTTTTGACTTTATTATTCAATAAAGGATATTAANTTTTTTTGTTTTTGTTTAAATTTTATTTTTTATTTAGTTATATACATCATAAAAACAAAATATTATTTAGTTATAAATCATAAAATTTAATCAAAAACAAAAAAATCATTAAAAAATTAAATTTTTTATTTAATCATATTAAATTTTATTGGAAAAAGTACAATAATCATTAAATACTGTAAATGCTGACAAAAACCTGCAATGCACAGAAAATGAGAAGAGAGAGAAAAATAATTTAACACCGTTTGTCATTATTTAACGGAAGGGACTATTTTGACTCAAAAATTTAAAAGTATGGACCAATTTTAAACACTTTTCTAAAGAGGGACTAAATTGAGATTTGTCAACCAAACTAGGGACAAAGTTGGGTATTAAACCTAATATTTATTTTGATTTTTTTATTATTTAGTTTTATTTAAATGATCTTTTTATTTTGGAGTTGTTTAAAGTATTTTTTTTTTTGTAAAAAGGGTTTAATTTGATAATTTTTTTTAACAGTGTTTAAAACATTAACTTAATATCCACTTAACTAATATTAATGAATTCATTTTAAAAATATGTGGCCACGAGATCTAATAATAATATTAAATTCAATATACATATATATATATATATATATATATATATATATATATGGGTTTGCTAATTTACGTAAGGAGGTTTTTCAACATTTTAGCAAAGTGTATCAAGGTTTAGGTTACAAAAATGTTCCTGTTAAAAAAAGAAAACCAACTTTAAATCTAAGGGTATTTTAATAATTTTAAAATTTAATTTAAAATAAAAAAATAAAAGGTAGTTATTAAAAATTCTGATTGGTCCATGAGAGAAGTTATTAGTTTTTATTTTATTTTTAATTTTAAAAAACAACTACCTTTTATTTTATTTTTTATTTAAAAAAAAACTACCTTTTAAAAAATATAATGGTTTAGGGTTTAGGATTTATAGAACCCGTCTTGGTTTATAGAACCCGTCTGGGTTTATAGAACACGTCTGGGTTTATAGAACACGTCTGGGTTTATAGAACCCGTCTGGGTTTATAAAACTCTGGGTTGAAAAAACAACTACCTTTTATTTTATTTTTTATTTTAAAAAGGAACTACCTTTTAAAAAATATATAATAAAAGCTAATAATAACTACCTTTTATTTTTTTTTTAATTTAAATTTTAAAATTATTGAAATACCCTTGGATTTAAAGTTGGTTTTTTTAATAGGAACATTTTTGTAACCTAAAATTTGGTACACTTTCTAAAATGTACCAACTGAAAAACATCCTTACGTAAATTAGCAAACCCATATATATATTCCTAATAGATTCTCGTTTTCTTCTTGTCAAATCCTCAACAACAACCATCTCCCTCATGCTACCACCACGTCGACCACAACGAAAGCTTCCTCTTCTTCTCTCGTGCAACCATGAATATGAAACAACAAATCACGCTTAAATCACAACCACCAATAACCTCGTTCCAGAACCACCATTGCGAATTCTCTTCTCCTCGTGATCTGCAAGTGCAAGAGAAACCTTCGCTCAAACCTCCATGGCCACGATTCAACCTGCAAGAAAGCACCACAAAACCCCAAATTGAGAACGCAAAACCCTAATCACGACCATCCTTTTCTCGCGAACAACAACCAAGCCACAACAACGCCATTATCGTGAAATGCCTTGCCCCTTTTTGCCTTTGTTACGAATCGCGAAATCGTGACCTCAATCTCCTCCTTCTTCAACTTCAATCATGCAACCTGCATAGAAAACCTTATACTCTCAAATCACAAAACCCCTAATGTGCAAAAATCCAAAATCGCATTAGCACTCCACTATGTTCGTCTTCTACACCTCGAGATAGCTTCATCCTTCATTGCGAGAAGCACCTACAAAGAAAAATCATACACAAAGGAAACTCAAAGCCCTAAACTAAACACATTGCTACATCAATTGGGCTGATCTTGTCAGATATTTCAAAACTGGACAAATTATTGAATATTGACTAAGGTGGACATTACATCGTTAGTGCTTTAAACACCGTTAGCAAAATTGACAAAATTGAACCACTTTTACAAAAAATAAAACCACCTTAAACAACTCAAAAATATAAAGACTCCTTTGAACAAAACTAACAAATAAGTATTAAACCTTTATATAAATAAAAGGTACAAGTAAAATAGTTAAATACTTGATTGTTACATTTAATACTTAACACATTAACACTCTCAAACTTAGGCATTAAAGTATTTTTTTTTGCACAATTTTATAAAAAGAAACTCTCATTGCACTAAATAAATTAGACACAATATAAAAAAAAAAAAGGAAACAGATAACCAAATAAAAGAATCTAATTCGAAACCCAAACTCAGTTTTATCTCTAAATTTTATCTCTAAGTTTTCTAGTATGAAAATTGATTAAACTAATTATAGTAAAATATGTGACCCAATTGGCAAGACATGCTAAATTTGGAAATCTTGTTATCCAAAACGTGTTATCTTGAAGTTTTCTTAATGCATCTGAGAAACTATTTTACTGTGAAAAGATTTTAAAAGTGTATTTTGACCCATTATTTATATATTATGGCTTAAAAAAGAATTTTTTTTTTGGTACAAGATGGCCATTTATGTTATCCGTAAAAAAGTGTTGTTAAATGTTTAGGTTGGTTGAGAAAAATAAAGTTAATGTAAGGGTTCGTTAGTACGAAGGAGACATCTAAACAAAGTATTTGAAACCATAACCAAAGTGAGGTTCACATGGTCAACAAAGTTAGAAGCTTCTTTGTTTTGGAGTGTAAAATTATCATAAATTGGTCAGTTTTGGCTGCTACAACTGTCAACAAAACTGTCTTCAAAGGTTCAAGAGAATGCTATTCAATCTTAGAATCCAAGACCATCTTCTTGTTACGTCACTCTATTTGTTACACAAAATAACTACAAAAACATTTTAATTGTGTTTTTTTATGACTGATCACCATTTTCTTGATTTCGATTTTCAATAAATATTTTAGAATATCAAAATTTTATTTGTAAGTATATATTTTGATATATAAGTAAGTATAGATTTTATTCTATACAAACCGATTTATAAAATTAAATTAAATTAAAAATTCATTTTTTTAAAAAATTATTATTCATTAAATTTATTACACAATTTAATATCAGACTGTTTATTAATATTTATTTTCAAATTTATATATAAATCGAGAAGGAATGTAAAATATTTTATATCAATTAAAAATAAAATAGATTTATAATATATAAATAAATACAAATTTTATTTTTCAAATTGATCTTATAAAATTAAATTAAATATAAAATTTATTTCGCAATCATTAAATACACTAAAATTATATATATATATATATATATATATATATATATATATATATATATATATAATTTGAATAAATTTAAATTTCTATTGCTGACAACTAATATCCATCCGCTTTTTTATATCCATTAGATAGTTCGATTATCAAGTATGATTTACCTCTATTAATAGGTTTGTGTAACTGAATTTCATACAACCATTGTTCAATGCTACATTTTTCTTTAATGTTGACATAAATATTTATCATAGTATTCTAATTTACAGGAGTACAAAGTCCTTTGTTTTCATGTATTTTTTTATTATTATTATTATCAAAGTCAATACTTACATAATATTGAGTTATTGTCACTTGTAAGTTAGCACATCAACTTTGATGGGGAGATATATCAGCCTTTAATTTCATGTACAATAATATAAGGTTACTTGTTACGTGTCATTTATTTTTCCCATCTCCTAACTATAATATATATATTGGAGTACCTTTTCTACTATTTCTCATTTTTAAAGCAAATTCCTTTTTATTATTCATCTGATTTTTAGAATTATAATTTATTATACACTAAAAAGGTTTATTTACTATAATTTCTAATTATACTGTATTTTATCTACGTTAAAATCTATTTGTTTATTATGAACTTTAATTGTATAAAAATAAATTCCATCTTGTGAAATACACAAGTTCATACACTAATTTGTAAAATATTAAAAAGGAAAATAAAAACGAAAAAGTATTGAGATGATTTTTTTTTGGTAATGTAAACCAAATTTTCCATAAATTATATGCAATGAGCATTAATGATAAATGAAAAGGCAGATCAAATTATAAGATCAACTCAAAAGACACGTAGAAAAATATTATTTGTTTTATTAATATTTTGTAATAAATAATTGTTGTATAAAAATGATATTAAAATCTTAAATGTTTGTCTCTCTTATTTTTTATTTTTAATTATTTGACACTTATATTTTGGTAATTAATGGGATTAGAAAAGGAAGGAGTTTTGATCTAAAAGCTTAGCTTAATGGGTTTTCCTTTCTTCACTTCAAAAACCAAATAACACTTTCCATAAGGGCCAATCATATTAGTTTCACTACCTAAATCCATCTAACCAAATTACTTTTCTTTTTATATATATATAATAATAAATAATAGATTTCTACGATATTAGAAATTCAAGTAAGAATTAAAAATCACTGAGTATAGACGAAAAAGTTAAACGATAAATAAATAAAAAAACTCAAATAAGTTAAGTTTAAAATTTAAGCTAAATATTCGTAGGGACCGAGACTGTCGACTCTCTTGTCTTTGTTCCTAGCCGTTGATGCTTCACGTGTTGATAAGATCTTTTTTGTAGAATCACCGGTGGTGACCTGCAAGAAACACTCTAATACTCAAGTCAAATCGGTATGAAGAAGGTCATATTGAATATTATCAGAAAAGTCACTTTACCTGGTCATTAACACCATATTTATAGTCATTATTCTTAGTAGCTAACATTAATTACTCATCAATACCATATGTTTTAATTCCTTTTACGTAATATTCGTTCATTGAAGCCATTCATTCTACTTCTGATACCATTAATCGTCATTTAATGCTCCTTTATGATCAATATCTCAACTGTTGCGTGACCCTCTCGGCTTCACCGATCGTGCGTCTTTAAACATTTGTCTCGAACTTCACCAAACGATGTCTTTGACAAATTTCTGGGTATACTACATGTTATAATCTCTTATACCCAGTTAACTCAAGATTTATATTTTTTAGGTTTAAACCCTCTGGTTTGGTCCTCGTATTTGTGTGTCAATCTCAAGTGAGTTTTCGTTTTCTTTTTCGGTCTCAATCGGGTCCTAAAACTTGTAAAAATGAGCCAATTAAGCCATCTCCGTTAAATTATCACTGACGCCGTCTAACTGTGATGACGTGGTACACACTTAAAATGTTGATGTAACATTATTATATTACGTGGAATTCTTTTAGGTGACATGGTTTAAAATTTAATTGGAAATGTTAGGAATTCAGAATCTTCGTCATCCTTGCCATTTATATGAGGTCGCCGGCGGTGCGTCATCGACACCTGCCCTTAGTAGCATCTTAGGCGACTATCTCGGAGGACAATTCAACGTCGATCCGATGATGCTCGTGAGGGGCTGAAGGTCGGAAACCTTACTCCGACGGCGGAGCTGAATGACGGAGACGGTGGCTTGGCCATGGAAGGGGGTTGTCCTTCTCTGCCGGTGACTCTCGGACTGGCCGTTGCGGCTGCTATTAGGGGCTGGCCTGGACCTAATCTCATGAGAGCCCTACGCCAAACCCTCATTCCACTAATGATTTTTGTGAATTTTGATTATGTTTTCCTGTCATTGATTTATGTTGTTCGTTTACATTGTTTTTAATTTTGTTTTTCTTCTAGTTTCGGGCCTTAGTATTTGAATTTTCCGATAGTATGTTTTGCATCTAAATACATATTTTATCGAAGGAAATGGGTTTCGGTTTTAATCATGCAAAGAAATTTGGGGGAAATTGTTTATCTGGGTTTACTGGTTGTATATCGTTTGTCCACAAATCAAATCGCATTCCCAATCTAGTGGTTTGATATTTATCACAGAGATATGCAAATTCAATTGTTAAAATTAGGTCTCCGATGGAGGAAGGGATTTCGCCGGCGAGGGCGTAGGCATTGGAGGAGAGGTATAATCATGGGTGCAGGCATCCGACATACCAAAAAGGTCAAATACTGAAAATGTGTTTCCCCTGATATCTTGCATTGAGATAACAATAGGTTTACCTCAAATTAAGTAAGCCGAACTCTCTCCCGTGTAGCTTCCAAATTTTGTAGACACATAAATATCAATGTCATTTATTTATTTGTGAGCACTTTAAAGAAAGAATTTCCCATAAACTTCACGAAATTGTTCAAGCCATAACCAGCTACCCTTCCCCTGGTAGAGTTTAAAGTTTCAGAAGCAGCCCAACGCCAATGACAAGCTAACTTATTCATTCTTTTGAGAGCCAAATTTGGATTGAAATAACGACTTCATAAATTCAATGTTGCTCAGGCATGACAAATATTAAGCTATATATTCCTCAATTTATAGGTTAATCGAACACGGGTTGCTGTCTCCTGAAAAAGCCAAGAAAGAATTTGAGAAAAAACAGAGGAAGCAAAAGGAGCTCTGAGACAACTGCAGAGGCAGTAGAAAATCCCTAATTCTCTACCACGTCAAAAACTGTTTTTTTAAATGTAAGTATCCATGAAATTTAATCCTTGTAACTGAGCTAGTGCACCATGTCATCACAGGTAGACGACGTTAGTGATAATTTAACGGGCGTTGCTCCCTCCACCTCCCCAATGCTCCCTACACCTCCTCCAGATTTTTTTAATTATTAAACTATCCTTTTTCCTTTACCCTTTTACCCTATTTACTTTATTTTCATGAAATAGGTGGCAACTCCACACCCTCTCACACTTCATATCCGTTGAAGGACAAATGGATGTCGATATTCGTCGTCTACGGAGGTTGACATCCGTTTAATAACATATATGGCAAAGCTTGTTTTTCCACCTCCTCCAATGCCTACAACTAGACCGAGCGCGACCACACCGTCAACCTCCCCCTCTTTAGGTACGACTTCAACGCCGTCTTGCAGGTCAAGAATGTCCTCGAGCTGGAATACCCCAACATCGTCTTGTGCGCCGATATCCTCGTCGCGGCTGCCGGCAAACTAGTGGCGAACTCCGGCGGCCCCACCTTGGTTGTCCAATTCGGGTGAAAAGACTCTCTGGAATCCAAAATCTCCAACTCTAAAACCCAGTTCCCATTACCGAACATGATTATGGCCCGAGTGATCACCCTTTTCACCAAAAAAGAGGTCTCTGTGTAGGAAATGGTGGCCTTGATCGGTGCACATACCATAGGGATGTCCCACTGCGACCAATTTGCCCATAGGCTATTCGGCTTCGGCAAAACTTTGAAAATTGATCCCGCCTATAATCCCGAGTATGCGGCATGGCTGAGGAAGCTCTACGAGAACTACAAGAAGGAGTCTACCATGGTGGCTTACAATGACATGATAACTCCGGTTAAGTTCAACAACATGTATTTCAAGAACTCGTGGCGAGAGTTGGGGTTGCTGGCCATTGATTCCGCCCTCTTCACTGATCCCCAAACAAAGCCTTTCATCGAAACCTACACCTATGATGAAGGGAAGTTCTTTCAGGACTTCTCCCACGCCATCGAAAAGCTCCGCGTCTTGGATGTTAAAACCGGAAAGGAAGGAGAGGTGCAGAGCAGATGTGATTTCTTCAACGCACTTAATTGATGATCTCACACACACACACTCTCTTTCTGCAAAGGATCATGATGTTTCAACAACGCCAATTTGACAAAATTTTGACAATGCCACGTGTCAGCGTTGGATTGGCTAATTTCAATTTTTTTTTTCAAAAAAAAAAACTAATTTCGAAAAGGGTGGAAGCTTGGACTTTTGCATATTCCGAAACCACCCTCCTTTAGCACTCTCTCATTCTTTCGAAACACTCTCTCCTCTCTCCTCCATTTTAGGTTTCCAGTTTCTTTCATCAAGTTCTCTCTCTCCATTTTAGATTTTCATTTTCTCTCACCAAGTTCTATGTCTCTATTCGGTAAAGGTCTCGCAGTAGTAGAGGGTTTTGTCTCTTTCTCTCTCATTGGGTGTCCATTTGGTGATTTCGTTATCGTTTTTTGGGTTTGTTATCATTATTGTGCAATGGGTTCATCCGATGACATTGGTTCTTCGAACAAGGTATGAATTTTTTCCCTTTTCCGTTATCATTTTTTGGGGTTGAGTTTTTGTTTTTTGCCTTTGGTGATCATTTTGCTGGTATTTGCTTTTGTTCATCTGGTGACATTTGTTCTTCGAACAAGGTATGAATATTTTCCCATTTCCGTTATTGTTTTCTGGGGCTAGGTTTTTGGTTTTTGCCTTTGATGGTGATTTTGCTGGTTTTTGATATATCTTATGATCTAAGTAATCACGAGGCAAATAATCTCTTCATTGGACTACCTTTCTTAAATATGTCATTTCATTCATTAACCAAGTATATTTGCAATTTGCAACTACATTGCATCCTATTCTGTTCTCCAGTGAAATCCAGGCATCTCTCACCTTGGAGACTCTTGTTTGTAGCTTCTAAGTTTTGGGATATTAAGAATAACAAATTTATATGCTATGCATCATTATTAGAATTTGTTAATTTTACCAATAACTCAACATGTCTATTTTGATTATTTTTCATATTTTATTTGTAAGCTTTGGATATGGAACATTTCCATTTACTTATTTTTATCTAGTAAGTATTCTGTCAAATTCTTCATTCTATGTGTGGTATCCTTAGTTTGTTAACTATATAGCATGGCATGAATTTAATTGACTCTGTATTTTACAATTGATTTTTTAAGTTAATGTTTTGTTGAATGATGTAAAATCTATTCTGGATTTCCCAGAAAAGGCAAGTCTACTTTTTCCATGACCGATGTCCAAGAGATGGATGCACTAATTTCTATTTTCAATGCTTTTGAAATGAATGAAGTTGGTCCTCTAGCTTGGCCAGTATTTCTCTATCTGCTCTTGACACTTCTGGAAAAAGATGAAAACAATGACCTAATGGTATGTGATTAAATTTCATGTGATTTTTTTTTACTACTTATCATGGGTTTGTATTACAAGGTTGAATTATTATTTTTTAAATTTTATTGCTTGTTGTATTATTTCTTTTCTGTCTCCTCTTTGCATTGGACTATGAATGAAATGAGACTCATTCCAAAAGTTCCTAATAGAAATTCTCTTTAAATTCTTTGGTAATTGATTTGCAATCTAAAATATTATTCTTTAGTGATTGATAGAATATGTGAAAAATACATCATCATATATTTTAAATTATGCTTTAATATTAATTTCCTTATTTCCTCTTTCTACCTTAGGATTATTTACCACATTCTTTGTCTTATCAACATTTTCCAAAATTAGCTAGGATTATTATTACTATAAAAAGGGTATTGGAAAAAACTCAAGTCTTACATTGACTAAAGATAGAACTTGAAAAGATTATATAAGTGGGGGAGAATTCTCACTTTACAAGTTTGTTTTATGAGATAAAGTAAGACTTAAACCCAAATTGTTAAGGTGTCCTTTCTTTATTTAAGGTCTCGTTTTTGCTTTTGTAAATAAAAGCTCTCTTTTGTTTGTTCAAGGTCTCACCTTTATGGTTTGATTATGTAGATTGTATTGCACGAAATGGAATTGTCCGGTGAGAGCAAGGTATTTGGTTTTCCCCTATCTCGTTTCGGTTTTTGCCCTTTTCTTTATTGTTAGAATTTCCTTTTATGGTTTTATACAATTGTAATTTTTGTTAAATTTCAGTTCGTTGATGATGTTGGTGCATCAAGCAAAGAAATTTGTTACTTTTCTGTGAAAGCATCAGTTAATACAATTGGAGAGGATTTGAAGGAAAAAAAAACCAACACGTCAAAAACAACCTTATAAAGGAATGACGACGAAAGCGTTACAAGAATAAAGCTTATAGAACCCCGTACATTGGACATCGTCCAAAACATGAGTGAATTTTGTATTTAGTGTTTATTGGCAGTAGCAGATCAATGTAGACAGATGTAAATGTAAATGTATTGTAATAAATATTTTGACTGTTAATTGTTAAGTCCCTGCCAAGTGTACCAGATCGTTATCAAGTAATATAAACGGGTAAGTTCGAGTATCGTTTTCCCAAAGGACTCTTAGGCCTTAACTTTCATGTAACCTAATCGCGTAAGACTTGAGAAGAGAATAAATTGCTGGTTATATGCAAAGAACAAAAATAAACATGCAATGCAGTTGATTCAATTGGTTTT
>NW_014541837.1:2559146-2575562 GCF_000741045.1 Vigna radiata var. radiata
AAAGGGTGTGTTTTACTATCAAATTTAAGCATGAAAGTAACAGTTTTTAGACCGTTATCACTTTCCCATATGTAAAAGGCTCCTTCCTTTTTTTTTCTTGTAGCTCCTTCAGTCTCTGCACTTTCAGCATCCTTTGCTAAAAAGATATATATATATATATATATATATATATATCCACACCATAAAATATCTAATCAAAGGAGATCTAACTAATTAATACAATAAAATATATTTCTACACCAAATTATTATCACTAAATTACAAAAGAAAACACTGTGACCCTATATTTCCTGCGTGAGTTCTAAAACATATGCAAGATCTTAAAAATGTATATCCAATACTATCTCTATATAATGCTCCAAACCTGGACAAATAGTGACACATTTTTATGCATATTTTCTAACACAATAGCAAGGTTTTCTGTAGAGTTTAGTATAAAACAACAACAATTTTTTTTTTCTGCAGCATTTTTATGTTAAAACAGTGGAGATTTTTGATGCAGTAACAACAATCAAAACAGTCTAATACTGCAAGATTTCATAATACTATAACAACAAAACAATAAGCAGTTTTATACTGATTTTAGCAAACAACAAAGAGTTTTAATGCACAAATTAGCCTAAAGACAATGCAGTACAACAAGCATTTTCATGCCAATAATTAATAGTCTACTTAGTGTCATACAGTAGGACTTTGGTGCAAAATTTAACAATCAAACAACAACGCTTTTGGTGCAAAATTTCAATCAAACAACTCATATTTTTCTTCAATACTTTTAACCAAACCACAAATATTATAATTCATCATGCATTTTATAAAACAAATTTCAATTACTACTGATCACAGATTCAACCATTTAATGATGCCATTTACATGTATATATCTCATTCTTCATCTATACAACTCATACTCAACATCTCCATACTGATTCAGACCAGATACCATGGTTTCGCAATCAACAACTAATATCATAATTCATCCAACATTCATAAATTTTACAGAGTTATTTCACATAGAACAACATTCAATTATCATTCTAATAGAGTATAAATTTTCCCTTCAAAGCTAAATCATCCTCGAATCATAATTTACCACTTTAACTTCATTCTAACACACATATAGATTCATTTTATCCTTGACCGAATCAGAACAGATACCATAATTAATTTGTATAACTTATATATAGATTAACTCAATCACTAACGTCCCCACAATACCACTCACATACCAATTAATATATATTGAACGGAAATCAAATCACCGATACCTTATTTTCATTTCCACCCAACATACAATTATACCTTTCACACATCACATTATACCCGAAGGTACATCAACAGAAAAAAAAAGTGCATATCATACCACATACAAGCAATCAATCAAAACCAAAATAGCTTCCCATACAAACAGAATCGAGAGCATGAAACCATCATAACATCTCTCATACAACAACAATATTGATAACATTGATAACCATCATAACATGTCATTTAACCTCGCAAGCGCCACTATAAAACAATCCTCATTGATAACATTGACATCAGTGCTCAAAAATAACAAATACAACACAAATGTTAAAACTCTACTTACATTGTTATTCGATGCTTTCATTTCGGTTTTAACTGAACTAATAACTTCAATCAAATAATAACCTACAATAACAAATAAGCAAAGGGGAAAAGATACATTTCAATACATTTAATAAACACATTTATGGACCTAGGTGAAGAGAAAAGTAAGATGGAAGATGACATCTGCATTATGATCCATGAGACAATAACAATATAATTTTTTGCTAGTCTATTCAAACTGTCTTTGAAAACTCCTACCACTTAAAGGGAAAAATGGGATTAAACCATGGAAAACTTAGCCTGCATGTAAACATCTACATTTTTTTGTCGTTAATGAGACATTATTTCAAGAGAAAGTCTATGAGCTAGCCTATGCATATGAACATCTTCAACCTAAAAGCAACTTTAAACACATGTAAAGTGAAACATTCATAGAAAGAGTTTGGAAGTTGGAAGCGGAAAATGGGTAACCACATCCATTGCACGATACAGAGTACAAACAAAGGAAGAAACCATTGACAAACCAAAGACCCACAGGAACGAAGCACGATACAATGTGTGAATAAACAATACCTTTGGATAAAAGATGAAAATCGCTGTTGACAAAGTCACCACTGCACCCAACCGACGAAGGAACAACAACGATGACGAAAAAACGAAACCTTTCGACTAATGACTTTGGTGGTGGAACGAAAAATGGCGACAAACGGCCACACACACGACTTCATCCAGAGAGAACGGTGCACCCAAGCACGATTTTCACAACGGTGGACTAAGAGCACTTCGGTGAAGGAGCGAGAGTTTCGAGATGGAGAACTGGTGAGAGAGTTTCATAGGGTTGAAATTCGCTTTGTGAAAGGTGCCAACAGGTTTCAACTTTTTTCTTTCCAAAATCGCCCTCCAAATCAAAATTAAAGTTTTTAAAAAAAAAATCAGTTAAAACAACAAATGACACAACGACACGTGTCGTTGTCAAATTGTTGTCAAATTTGTGTTGTTGAAGAAACGTTTTCCTTCTGGAAATTCACTTTCTTCATCATCTCTTCCAAATAAATTAAAAATGTGTGGGGTTTATCTTTTAGATAATGATATTTAAACAACATTTTTTTGACAACATTTGAACATTGATTACGTGTCAATCTGTGATTGGTCAAAATTTTTTCCACAATCAATAATAATAATCATAAACATTATTGTGGAGTAATTTTTGACCAATCACAGATTGACACGTAATCAATGTTCAAATGTTGTCAAAAAAATGTTGTCTAAATATCATTATCCTTATCTTTTTAGTCCAAAGTCCAAGAGTGGGTGTAGATAGTGCAGAGGATTCAAGGATGTTGAAAAATGAAATATTATTTGGAGTGTAAATTAAGGAATAAACAAATTTGTTTTGTTAAAAGTAAAAAAAGAAAGTAAAAGAAATGCAAAAAGGTTAAAAAAGTCAAGACAAAAGAATATTTTTGTAATAAAAAAAGACAAAAAATTGGGGAGGTGGAGGATGGAAATGAGAAGGTGGAGGGAGCAACCCCCTAATTTAACAGAGATGGTTTAATTGTCTCACTTTTACAAGTTTTAGGATCCGATTGAGATCGAAAAAAACGATGACCCACTTGAGATTGACACACAAATATGAAGACGGGTTTAAACCTATTTTTTAAAATAGAATCCAAGAAAGTTTTCTTTTATAATGTTTGGACATTTAATTCATTTTTAATTTAAGCTTCCGTAAATATTTGGAAAAAAAAAGAAAAAAAATCGCTTTAGTTTCATGCATTGTGTGATTGCATGGACTTTATGTGAAAAAAAATATTATAAAATTTTTATGGATAAAAAATATATTTTTCAGATTCTCCTACAGCCGATTTTATGACTTAAACATAACAAGAAAATTGAGTAGTAGGTTTATGTTCTTTGTTTACAAAGCTTACAAGTTTATTTAGAAAGAAATTATTCTAATTGAGCAAGAAATCATGTTGATTAGTAACCTTAAAACCATTACATTGTTATTTTTTATGTGGATATTAACTTTTTAAATTTTAAAATTCAAAATTGTTACAATTATATCCTTTATAAGTTAATTTGTAAGTGTTTTTTCTCTTTTCTCTAAAAAAATTATATATGTATATATAAGAAAGAAAGAAAATAATCAGTAATGTTTGTAATGTGATTCGATAGAGAAAAAGTAAATACATAAAAAAATTAGAGAGTTTTAAAATTTTGTAATGAATTTTTTTAAATAATTTTTTAATTTAAAAAATATTTCATTTGTTTTTTGTTTTTTTAATTTATAAACATTTTCCAACAGATTGCAATGGTGTTTTTATAATTTAAAAAAACCAAAATACATTTTTTAAAAAAATAAATAAATTGGAAACTATAACGGAATTTATCCTAAATTGCATAATATTATCCTACGAAAAACATTAGTCGAAATGAAGTATTAAAATCACACAATACCATTTCCTTAGTTTTTATGCATTTGTACCTTCTCTTATCTTTCTGTGGTTGTAGTTGTTCTATCGCATGTTTGCATGCAAATTAAGACTCACTGAGGTTTTCAGTAGTTGTTGTTCTTTTGTGAAAAGAAATGAAAGATTTTCCATGGATCATTTCTGTCGTGTTCTGCAGATAGAATTGGTGATAATGAACTTGAAAATGATGAGACAACTTGACAATATTCTAACCCAACAGCTCAAGGTATTGAGTTTATGTTATTATAGTTCTGAAACAACAATTTCTTGCACCAAATGCAAATTCCAAATTATTCTCCGTACACCATTTATTACAGACAAATCAACAACATTGAATCAGGTCAAAAACAGGTTTTTCTAATTGCCAATAACCCCTTTGCTAATAAAAGCATAACAAGGGTTTGAACTACCATGAATTTCCACATGTTTCCAAGACAAATATAAATAAGGTTTACTGAATTTTCACTCAAACAACCACATCTCAACCCCACCTCTATGAGAGAGAGAATTAGTCATTTTCTATACACTGATTAAAAAGCTTCATGTGGAGGCAAAGCCAAAACATAAACTATACACCAAACAAACAAACAAACACACACATTGTTCAAATTCAATTTTCTTTTCTTCCTCAAACTTCCCTCCTTCAAAACCAAACAACACCTCCTTATTAGTCCCATGTCTCTTTCTCCTTAACAACCACCTCAGTTCTCATCTCATAAAGATAAAATATTTTACCTTCAAACACCATTCACATCCCTGGCCCAAATGTTAAGCAAGGTTAGGTGTAGGATAGCAACCTTAAGCACTACCAAAGCCTTTCCTTTTACACCATAACCTCACAAGGCTAGCTTCTTGCAGTTTTCTTCTGCTGTTGAATTGTCAAATGAAATAAGGAATATAGCAGCTGAATAGGAGGAACTCAAGGCCCCCTTTGGGTTGTGTTGTTGTTGGTGTTTTCTTCTTCTGTATTAGGACAATATGCAGCTGCACATATCTCCAAGTTTGAGGCATGTCACTGTGTTTCCAAGCAAAGGGTTCAAGGAGTTTATCAAAGTGAAGATTGCATCAAGGCGTCTCTCTTATCGGATGCTCTTCTATTTTCTCTTGTTCTTCACTTTTCTTCTTCGGTTTGTGTTTGTCTTGACAGCAGTGGATGGCATTGATGGAGAAAACAAATGCTCTACCATAGGTACACTATCAGCTCCTCCTTCTCTCTGTCACATGCACTCACATATAAGATCACAAACATAAACAAACACATGCAGGCATGGACAGAAAGACACAACCAGGTGCACTTACAAGGGTGGATAGGACATGAGTTTCACACACATCAAAGCATGTTATTGTTTTTCAAAGCTTTCAAATATAATAATTTTAAATTTTTGTTGGTGTCCACATCAGAAATATTTATCTGTCTACGTATTATCTTACACAGCCTACTACAGATCCATGTGCAAACTGAATCTCTGATAAGAGATGCATTAGACTATTAAGTAAGTCTAGTACTATTTGAGTTTCTTTATATCACCCCTTTTGTGAGATTTGGTCCTTATCTATCTTGTATTGTATTGGCGGATAGAATTTGTTAACAGTTGTTGTCGGGGTAAATCTGACCCTCCATTTTAGATTTCCATTTTAAAGTGTAGATAAGGTAGATTACAGTACCAGTTCACGTGCACACTTAATATCTTCCTGATATCTTCAAGACACAATGAAAAAGGATGAACTTCAGAATTAGGAAACCATATAGATTCCTGACTTTGTTTTTTTATTAAAGGAAAAGAAAATCTGATTTTTTCAACCATATACATGAATTTTACGGCTAGAAATTACAAGTTCAGAAAATATGTTTATCATATCATCATATTTGACATTTTGATTTACTTTCAAATCATATTTGTAGGTTGCCTAGGAAAAAAACTAGGACCAAGGATTTTGGGGAGACGGTCTGAATCAACAGTAATCTCCTGAACTCTTATATTCATCACCTTCTTAATGCATTTTACTTTTTACAGACGTTAATTTCCATTGGTGACTGAGAATAATTACATGGCTTTTGATAGGTCCCAGAAGTGATATACCAGACATTAGATGAACCTCTTGGCAAACATGAACTTCAGGGTAGGTTTGATATTCCACAAACCTTGGAAGAGTTCATGATTGAAATGAAGAAAGGTGGACATGATGCCAAGACATTTGCTGTTAAACTTCGAGAAATGGTACCATTCTCCAATTCTCTTAAAAAGGAAGAAAGTTCATCACATGCATTTATTAGAGTTTTCTAAGTTGAACTCTCCATTAACCAGAAATCTGAACATTTCTAGGTGACCCTTATGGAAGAAAGGACCAGAATGGCGAAGATCCAAGAATATCTGTATCGACATGTAGCATCAAGCAGTATACCAAAACAACTTCACTGCCTTTCCTTGAGTTTGGCCAATGAACACACCAACAATGCCGCAGCACGCCTTCAACTCCCCTCTGCAGAACTAGTCCCTGCCCTGGTTGACAATTCCTACTTCCATTTTGTCCTTGCCTCAGACAATGTACTGGCTGCATCAGTGGTTGCAACATCGCTTGTTCGCAACTTTTTGAGACCTCAGAAGGTTGTTCTGCATATAATTACAGACAGGAAGACTTATTACCCCATGCAGGCTTGGTTCTCATTGCATTCTTTGTCACCTGCTATAATTGAGGTGAAGGCATTGCACCATTTTGATTGGTTTACAAAGGGAAAGGTGCCTGTTCTGGAGGCTATGGAGAAGGATCAAAAGGTGAGGTCGCAGTTTAGAGGGGGTTCATCAGCTATAGTTGCAAATACAACTGAGAAGCCAAAAGTTATTGCAGCAAAACTGCAAGCACTTAGTCCCAAGTATAATTCAGTGATGAACCACATCCGGATACATCTCCCAGAGGTAAAAAAGAAAAAGAACATCACACCAAGTAAAATTTTATACATTAGCTCATCATAATTAGGTAAGTCTTTGGTGGCTGTGATGCTTACTACCACAATGTTTTTTTCTCAACAGTTATTTCCAAGTCTTAACAAGGTGGTCTTCCTCGATGATGACATCGTGGTACAAACTGACCTTTCACCTCTTTGGGACATTGAAATGAATGGAAAAGTAAATGGAGCTGTAGAAACATGTACAGGAGAAGACAAGTTTGTGATGTCAAAGAAGTTGAAAAGCTATTTGAACTTCTCCCATCCTCTTATATCCAAAAATTTTAATCCCAATGAATGTGCCTGGGCCTATGGCATGAACATTTTCGATTTGGAGGCTTGGCGGAAGACTAATATAAGCAATATTTACCATTACTGGGTTGAGCAGGTATATATACAATGAAACAGAAAATACTCAAATTAGGATATGTTAAACGTGTCATTAAAATTGACTTTCCATAAGAGTGATACTGATATTTCTGTTTTTGCTTCATGTAGAATATCAAATCAGACCTGAGTTTGTGGCAGCTAGGAACATTACCTCCTGGATTGATAGCATTTCATGGCTATGTCCACGTTATTGATCCTTTCTGGCATATGCTGGGATTGGGGTATCAGGAAAATACAAGTTTTGTTGATGCTGAGAGTGCTGGTGTCGTCCATTACAATGGCAGGGCAAAGCCATGGCTAGAAATAGCTTTTCCACAACTAAGGAAATTGTGGACAAAGTATGTTGACTTCTCAGATAAGTTCATCAAAAGTTGTCACATTAGGGCATCATAGCTAATATCTTAAGAAAACGTGAACTCGTTGATGAGTATAAGAAACGGAATTTGCATCCGGGGGAAAAGGAAAACGAGAGAGTTCTTTCAAGCATCAGGCCTTCCACGACATCAAAGAGACAAAAAGTGATGACCATGATGCTCCTTTCTTGCTTTGAAAATTTATTTTTTAACTCTGTCTTCAATTGAAATTCTCGGATTCTTTTCTCTTCAATCCATATTGTAAGTATGAGTATTTGTAGATCATATACATGTATTAAAACAACATTGTTATTTTTTGCTTTTTATGAGAAAACAAACCTTCGAGCTCAAGGTTTTCAAGAGTACGCTTTTGTAAGATGACATTTATAAAGTTCAGGGCAAACGATAGATCAAAGGACCATTTTATCCTATTTCATTTAAATCCACATATAATACAATCTAACGCAGACCTTCTTGTCATGCAATTCATGTTCAGGGAGTGGTATCTTTAACGCACATTATCAATAACTTCAGGCATAGTCCTCGTACATAATATGAATTCTCCTTCAAAATTGGTTTGTGCTACAATATGTTTACTTCATACAATGGTCATACTAGTGCACTTCCAATCTCAGAAACATGTTTGCTGATATGTTCTTCAAATTCATGTGAGTAGAGATCTTGAAGACCAACGCTTCTGCTCCAGTTACTTTCTCCCTGTCACATTTGACACCAATCCCTTGATGAACTTTGCAGACTTTGTTATGGGCGAATTGATAGCCATCAGATTGTACAATACATTTTCAACTTCACCAATATTTGGTCTGGACTTGAATGAGGAAACCACTTTCAATTCTTCTCCTTCTTCTACAAAAACATTCCATCTCTCTCCACTCAGAACCCCATCTCTGGCACACTTAAAAATCACCCCTTTTCTTTTGCTCAAGATCCCTCTCACTTCCAACCCCATAAAAGAATAAACCACTTCAAAAGAACCAACAAAGCCACTCAGATCACCAAATTTGCTCTCTTCCTCAAATGCCCATTTTGGGTTAAACAAAACCACTGGCTTTGGATAAAAGGCTTCACTAATTCTTTTTATCAAAGCCAACTGGGAGCTATCAGGCACCAAAAATATTGCGACTTCTGCAGAATTCAAGATTCTGGGGTCTGTTTTGGCCACTGAAGGAATGTCAATATGTTCAATAGTTGAATGAGACTGAAAGGCAACAGTGGCAGATTCCTTAAAGCTGGCATCAGGCCATAGGATTAAGATCTTAGTGGGAGAACCTTTTCTTTTGATAAGTAGGTCACCAAAAAAATCAAGGGCAAGTTGGGACAGTGAATCCGGTGAGTCATCAATGACTGGAATTTCAACCCGGAGCTTGGGTTGCCTTAGTTTCTTGAACTTGCCTATTAGTTTGGGATTGTTGAGGGGTTTCTCTAAGGTTGTTGAAAGGGATGTTTTGGCCTGAAGTATGGCCTCCTCCTTTGAGATAGGCGGTTTAGGGGTGGAAAGAGAGGAATGGATGGAAGTGGATGTAGCTTTGAGGGAAACAAAGGATCTTGGGTTGATGCAGGAGTTGTGGCAGTGATTGTACAGAAATTGAGCAGGAAATGAAATTGATGTGATTTGAGTATTGGAGTGTGGAGTCGGACATGATGATGGCTTGGAAATTTGGATATATTGGAAATGAGTTGTGTGGAGATAGGAGGATGCCATTTAAGGTTTTACAGAATAGTAAGATGTTAGACTCCTGATATGAATGGGTTGTTTCAATCTACAAAACTCTATCCGGATAAGATAATAGCATGCACCGGTTGTTCCCAACCGCACAATAGTACAACATGGGGTAGAGGATAACAGATATAACTTACAAACCTCCTGCTATGGGAGGTTAAAGACAACTTTTACTTCAAATCTTGTTGAGTTGAAATTCCAAGACACCTGAAAATAAAATCTTACTTTAACGCATTGCTTTATTCGCAAGCATCTCGATTGACATCCATTGTTAGATGGATAGCTCCCACTAGTCGGAACTTATTCCCCTTTCTTTTCTCCTAAAATTGTGGCTTGTGGCAGCTACAAATTTAAAACTAAAGCAGCATTCATGCTTTTACTGTTTTTGCAGCATAACTAGAGTACGAAAACAAGTTGTTGTGTTTCACCTTTTATTATTTATTGTTACATTATCATTTGGATCCGCCCTTGGTTATCAAAACCAGTAACAAAGATTAGAGACCCGGCGAAGACAGCCAGACAAGCTTATTAAAATTTACATGCAAATACCAGCGATTACTTCATAAGAGTATCAGATGCCAAATACAGTCAAAGTCACCTCTGAATCCAGTTACATGGAATACTTATAAGCTATGGTAAAATGAATACAACTTTTGGGCAAAAAATGGAAACCCAAATAATTGTACAAATGCCAACTTAGGCAACTGGTGGACGGAGTACATGATCCTGTGATGTATCCACTGCGGCAGGAGGCATAAATTGCCACATGGCAACACCCGGATAACTGATGAAAGGCACCAACTTGTTGCCCGGGGCTTGAGCTTGTGGAGCAAACGCGGCTGGAATTGCGGGAGGGGGTGGCAAGAAAGGAGGTTGGGCACTCATTGATTTTACTTGTAGCTCCAGCTTCTCTTTCTCCACCTTGAGCCTCTGTTTCTCATCACGAAGTTCATTCTTCTCAGCCTGCATAGTAGATGGGAATTCAACAGTTAGTATCTTGTAAGTTTTGGTTCGCAAGATGTTTCCATCACAGCTACTACTTACTACTATAACAACAAAGTCTTATACCACTAGCTAGATGAGTCCGGCTACAAAATTCAACATAGCCTTACCCACTGGGCAATGTACTACTGTTATGGCAAAAAATTTAACGAAATGAAATGACCTAGAATAAGGACCTCCCAAACAAGTCCTCCAATCTTAAAAAGAAATGTATTGAATATAAGTTGAGGTCTCACCTTTAACTCTTTAATCTTCTCTTGAAGACTCGTAGTTGACTCTTTCAACTTCTGGGCTTCATCCCGGAGCTGCGTCACCATTCGAACAGCATCCATAAGAATGGCAGCCTTGTCTGTTTTGGGAGGCCTTCCGGGCTCCAAGATGGAGCCCAATTCAACAAACCTATGCATGTCAATCGTTTTAAATACAAGCCCTCAAAACAGTTACGAACAGGAAGATGGCAAGGATTCAAAAGATTACTTGTCATTAAGTCTATCCCTTCGCAACTTCTCCCGACACGCCTTGGAGCTAGAAGCAGTACATGAATCAGATCTACCCCTACACCAGGAATAAACAAGAGATATAACATAACTTCATCCAAGAATAAGTATCTGAATAGGATCCAATAATCTTTAAGCTCTTGTCAGTGAGAGTGGCTTGAGAAAACAGGAGAAATCATCGCAATATCATACTTAAGCAACATAAGCATATAAGCTATACGAAATAGGATAGTCGTGGCAATTTCTTCATTGATGTTGCTGAACTAATGCTGACGAACTTATCATCTTCATATCAGAAACATCGTTGAATCGCCATTTCACTTAATTATATCACTTCACAACCGTGAGTTAATCGATGACCAACCTATGAATAGCATAGCTTGTCTTTTTAAATCATTAAAGAAATTCATGCAACCGTTTTCATTTCAGTCTTCAATTGTTACTTCAAAACTAAAAGAAAAAAAATTGCAAAGTAAATAAGCTGGATTCTACCACACGCCAAACAGCAGAAATTGAGAAATAAAACAAATAAAGTGCAAACTGGCGATTAAGTTTTCCTCTCTTAGGATTGACAACATAACTAGCTTCTACCAAAAACAATCCAACTAATTCAGGAATCAGCCTTGAAATTAATACCACACACTATTGATCCAATTGCATGGTGTTTCTTTCTTTAACTTAAAATAATTCGAAAGAAAATGTGGGGGGAATTGTGTACCTCTTTTTCAAAGCAGGGTCTTTGAGGCCATCAGAATCAAGGAGTGAAGCATCAATTTCAACACTAGAAGCAGACAGCATCACCATAACACGAATTAGCGAACTGAAATTGAATGAGAAACCCTAATTAGGGGAATGAAATAGTACCTGACATTGGAGGGAGGCGGGGGCCATGAGAAGGCGGAAGCGGAGACGGTGAAGGAGCCGTCTCCGACAGCAATGTCATCGTCGATCAACGGATAGTCGAAGAGCCAATTGCTGTTTTCCGGGGAAACCATGGCGTGTAGGGATTTTGCCGGAAAATTGTGAATTTGGAGTGTTTATTTGTTATTTGTTCGTTTGAAGTGATTGTAAGAGAGAGTGTGGGTTTGGGAGATATGGTGAAAGGGAGAAGGAATTGGAATGGGTTCTGTGAAGTGTTGAAGAGAGCACGTTGGAGGGCAGAGAGAAAAAGAGAGCCTTCTGCGAAAAGGGGAATCTATGGCTATGCTTCTACAATGACCCATGATGTGACCATAATGACACATCAATGAACCAATTACACCATCAAAATCCTAACTTCAACCACTTCCCACTATAAGTTAAGCTTAAAACATTAAAAATATATTTTTTATTACATTTTTAGTTTTTAAATTATATCGTAAAATTATAATTCGCTTATTTATTTATTTTAAAAGTATTTAATTTTTAAACTTAAAAAATAAAAAATAAACTAAATGAATATCGTATTCGTCTTCAATGATATTAAAGATTTATTAATGTGTATATATATGTGTTAACACTTTAGCACGTATATAATAATACTTTTTATTACATATGCATATCTTTAATTACGCCCGTTTAATAATAAATTTTGAAAATTAAAATAATTCAAAATTTGATACAAAAATGAAAGTCGATTTGATATGAAAATTAATGTTTGAGATATCGAATTTCTTTTATGAAAAATAAAATAAATTAAAAGATTTTTTAAGATAGAACTAAAATAAAAGATGTTTAAAAATATTCATAAATTATTATTTAAGACATAAATTAAAAGTGTATTTATTCTTTTTTTAATATGTTTTGCATTAGTTATTTTTATACTTGATAGTTTTAATTGAAAAAAAATTATAATGACTAATCATTATTAAAAGAGAATCAGTATCAGTGATAACACAGTTTTAAAATGTTTCACCCATTTCTACTTTTTGAAGACTTTATATGGTTTGTGTGACCTTTCATTGGTTTTCTTTTTCAAACCTTAGATTATTTTTACTTGTCACGTGTATTAAAAGTTCATGGCTATTTAAAAATAATAATAACATGTACAAGGTACAATATAATATCTTATTGATATTCTATTAATAAGATATTATATTGTATTCATTGATTTGTGTAAAAGAACTTTAATGCTGTGTTCACTTGAAGAGAAATTACTGCTCAAATGTTGTGTTTCATTTGAAGAGAAATTACTCTTCAAAGAGTATTTGAGAGTGAAGAATTGTGATGTATTTTATGTTCACTTGAGTCGAAATGCGAAGAATGAAAATCGTTGATTTGCGGGATTCATTAATTTTTCGTCACCCGCAAAAGTGCAGCGATTTGGAAGGATTGATGATATAATGTCTTCTTTATCCTTTGCCTATTATATAATTCCAGTCCAAGTGTTGGAAGAATTTACATGAAATATTTTGGAGGATATCCGGTTACCTTCCACTCGTATTAAGTTCCAGTGTTGGAAGAATTTACATGGCACTTGATTCCCAGTTGTTGTTATTCGGTTCCCCATTATGTATTCGATTCTCAAATTCGGTTCCAGCGTTGGAGCATTTCCAAGCAAACATAGCCAGCAATTAAAAGCTTGAAAATATAAGCAGACAAAAATGAAAAAGGTGGGACTTGATTGTTGAAAGAGAGGAGAGAACGCACCTTTACTCATGTCTTACAAGGCAATGGACTGAGAGTATTTTGATTTGTAAGAAATAGGGGAAATGCATAAAAGGGATGGTAACAGCAACAACATTACTTGTGTCTGTTTTTGCAAATGACGTCTCGAAGAAAGAAAATATATAATGCAGTACCTGTTTCAGCAACAATTTTATATTTTCTTTTTAATATTTCTTTTATTCTTCCATATTAATTATTATTCTTTTATTTGTAATTGATTATTATAACCTATAAAATGCAATTGATTTGAATTACTAAATTGCTTTTAAAATTTAGATTCTAATATATGGTATTTTTTATCATATTTTTTTCCATTTCTCCTTTTCTATATCAATTATCTTTATATTATATTATATTATATATATATATNGAGCATTTCCAAGCAAACATAGCCAGCAACTAAAAGCTTGAAAATATAAGCAGACAAAAATGAAAAAGGTGGGACTTGATTGTTGAAAGAGAGGAGAGAACACACCTTTACTCATGTCTTACAAGGCAATGGACTGAGAGTATTTTGATTTGTAAGAAATAGGGGAAATGTAGAAAAGGGATGGTAACAACAACAACGTTACTTGTGTCTGTTTCTGCAAATGACGTCTAGAAGAAAGAAGATGTATAATGCAGTACCTGTTTCAGCAACAATTTTATATTTTCTTTTTAATGTTTCTTTTATTCTTCCATATTAATTATTGTTCTTCAATTTGTAATTGATTATTATAACCTATAAAATGCAATTGATTTGAATTACTAAATTGCTTTTAAAATTTAGATTCTAATATATGGTATTTTTTATGATATTTTTTTCCATTTCTCCTTTTCTATATCAATTATCTTTATATTATTATTATATATATATATATATATATATATATATATATATATATATATATCTGTGTGTGTGTATGTATAGACACACACACACACCCACACACTCTCTCACACACACACACACACACTCTCACACACCCACACACACATAGACATACACACACACAAACACACAAACACACCCACACACACACCCACACACTCACACACCCATACACACATCCACACACACATACACACACACTAAACTAGTTAATATATTTCAACATTACAGTTCGTTACAGAGTTAGGGGAGTGGACATAAAGCTGACTGATGAGGTTTTGACTGATATTGCTGGTTTTCAATTTGCGATGTATTTTATGTTCACTTNAGTCGAAATGCGAAGAANGAAAAATGTTGATTTGCAGGATTCATCAATTTTTCATCACCCGCAAGAGTGCAGCGATTTGGAAGATTTNACGATTCAATGTCTTTTTTATCCTTTGCCTATTATATAATTCNAGTCCAAGTCCTGAAGCTTACTTACATCAATTCTAACTATGAAATAACNGATTCCACATGAAGATGTTTGAAACTGAACAAGATGAAGAACAGTGGCTGAAATGAAATATTTTGGAGGGTATGCAGTTACCTTCCACTCGTATTCAGTTCTAGTGTTGGAAGAATTTACATGGCACTTGATTCCCAGTTATTGTTATTCGGTTCCCCATTGTGTATTCGATTCTCAAATTCGGTTCCAACGTTGGAACATTTCCAAGCAAACATAGCCAGCAACTAAAAGCTTGAAAATATAAGCAGATAAAAATGAAAAAGGTGGGACTTGATTGTTGAAAGAGAGGAAAGAACACACCTCTTTACTCATGTCTTACAAGGCAATGGACTGAGAGTATTTTGATTTGTAAGAAATAGGGGAAATGCAGAAAAAGGGATGGTAACATATCAACAACAACATTACTTGTGTCTGTTTTTGCAAATGACACGTCTAGAAGAAAGAAGATGTATAATGAAGTACCTGTTTCAGCAACAATTTTATATTTTCTTTTTAATCTTTCTTTTATTCTTCCATATTAATTATTATTCTTATATTTGTAATTGATTACTAGAACCTATAAATTGCATTGGATTTGAATTACTAAATTGCTTCTGAAATTTAGATTGTAATATATGGTTTTCGTGAAATATATATTTCAATTGTATTTTTGTTCAATAATCTTCAACATTTTTTATGATATTTTTTTCCATTTTTCCTTTTCTATATCAATTATCTTTATTATATATATATATATATATATATATATATATATATATATATATATGGGTTGACTAATTTATATAAGGAGGGTTTTTAGTTGGTACATTTTAGCATAGTGTACCAAGTAAACTTTGGTACACTTTGCTAAAATTACCAACTAAAAGACTTCCTTACATAAATTAGCAAACTCCTATATAATCCCGCACACACCCACACCCACTCATACGCACACACACCCACACACACATACAGACATACGGACACACACAAACACACAAACACACACCCACCCACACACACCCACACACACGCGCACACACCCATGCACACACCCACACACACACACACAAAACTATTTAATATATTTCAACATTACAGTTTGTTCTAGAGTTAGGGGAGGGGACATAAAACTGACTGATGAGGTTTGGACTGAGATTGCTGGTTTTCAATTTGTGATGTATTTTATGTTCACTTGAGTCGAAATGCGAAGAATGAAAAGCGTTGATTTGTGGGATTCATCAATTTTTCGTCACCCGCAAGAGTGCAGCGATTTGGAAGGATTGACGATACAATGACTTCTTTATCCTTTGCCTATTATATAATTCCAGTCCAAGTCCTAAAACTTACTTACATCATTTCTAACTATGAAATAACCAATTCCACATGAAGATGATGGTTGAAGATGAAGTTTGAAGCTGAACAAGATGAAGAACAGTG
>NW_014541837.1:2577819-2578897 GCF_000741045.1 Vigna radiata var. radiata
ACACACACGCACACACCCACAATCTCACACACACACGAAACTAGTTAATATATTTCAACATTACAGTTTGTTACAGAGTTAGGGGAGTGAACATAAAACTGACTGATGAGGTTTGGACTGATATTGCTGGTTTTCAATTTGCAATGCATTTTATGTTCACTTGAGTCGAAATGCGAAGAACGAAAAGCGTTGATTTGCAGGATTCATCAATTTTTCGTCACCCGCAAGAGTGCAACGATTTGGAAGGATTGACGATACAATGTCTTCTTTATGCTTTGCCTATTATATAATTCTAATCCAAGTCCTGAAGCTTACTTACATTAATTCCTACTATGAAATAACCGGTTTCACATGAAGATGTTTGAAGCTGAACAAGATGAAGAACGATGACTGAAATGAAATATTTTGGAGGGTATGCGGTTACCTTCCACTCGTATTCAGTTCTAGTGTTGGAAGAATTTACATGGCACCTGATTCCCAGTTGTTGTTATTCGGTTCCCCATTGTGTATTCGATTCTCAAATTCGGTTCCAACGTTTGAGCATTTTCAAGCAAACATAGCCAAACAACCAAAAGCTTGAAAATATAAGCAAACAAAAATGAAAAAGGTGGGACTTGATTGTTGAAAGAGAGGAAAGAACACACCTTTACAAGAAAGGAAAGAACACACCTTTACTCATGTCTTACAAGGCAAAAGACTGAAGGTATTTTGATTTGTAAGAAATAGGGGAAATGCAGAAAAGAGATCGTAACAGATCAGCAACAACATTACTTGTGTCTGTTTTTGCAAATGACGTCTAGAAGAAAGAAGATGTATAATGAAGTACCTGTTTCAGCAACAATTTTATATTTTCTTTTTAATCTTTCTTTTATTCTTCCATATTAATTATTATTCTTTTATTTGTAATTGATTATTAGAACCTATAAAATGCATTTTATTTGAATTACTAAATTGCTTCTAAAATTTAGATTCTATTATATGGTTTCAGTGAAATATATATTTCAATTGTATATTTATTCAATAATCTTGAAAGATATTTTTTTCCATTTTTCCTTTTCAATATCAATTATCTTTATAT
>NW_014541837.1:2579672-2604932 GCF_000741045.1 Vigna radiata var. radiata
GAGCATTTCCAAGCAAACATAGCCAGCAACTAAAAGCTTGAAAATATAAGCAGACAAAAATGAAAAAGGTGGGACTTGATTGTTGAAAGAGAGGAAAGAACGCACCTTTACTCATGTCTTACAACGCAAGGGACTGAGAGTATTTTGATTTGTAAGAAATAGGGGAAATGCATAAATGGGATGGTAATAGATCAGCAACAATATTACTTGTGTCTGTTTTTGCAAATGACGTCTAGAAGAAAGGAGATGTGTAACGCAGGGGAAATGCATAAATGGGATGGTAACAGATCAGCAACAACATTACTTGTGTCTGTTTTTGCAAATGACGTCCAGAAGAAAGGAGATGTGTAATGCAGTACTTATTTCAACAACAATTTTATATTTTCTTTTTAATGTTTCTTTTATTCTTCTATATTAATTATTATTCTTCTATTTGTAATTGATTATTATAACCTATAAAATGCATTTGATTTGAATTATTAAATTGCTTCTAAAATTTAGATTCTAATATATGGTATTTTTTATGATATTTTTTTCCATTTCTCCTTTTCTATATCAATTATCTTTATATTATATATATTAGATTAAGTGTGCATAAATGTTAAACATATATTCACAATTATATTAATAAATTAAATTAAATATATTTTGAATTTTTAAATTATTATGCAAAATTAAATTTTATTTCAACTTTTGATTATGTTTTGTCTTCAAATTTTATAAACAAATAGATTATGTTTATAAACAAATTTTATAAACAAATTTATAAATAAATTTTATCGTTAAAGCTTATTAAAAATTTATTAATATATATGACAAATAAAGTGATACGTGAATATAGATAAGTTAACACGTGAACACAAACATATCAATATGGACACATATATAATAATACCGTTAAGTAAACAAATCCTTAACATTGTTTAATAATAATAAATATATTTATTTATTTTTAAAGTTCAAATAGCAAACACTGTTAAAGTAAAGTTTGGGAAGGAAAACAAAATCTAATTTTGTATGAAAACTTAGAAACTAAAATCATGTTTAATATTTTATTTATTAAGTTTTAAGTGTTTGTTCATCTCATTTAAATATAAGCTTATTAATTCAGTATAATTTAAATTTAATATTTTAAAGTTTAAATAACCAACTTATGTTAGTATATTATTATGATATGTGTTATTTAAATAATGGGTTAATTTGAAAAAAAATATTCAAATTTAGTTTACATTCAGTTAAATTTAAAATACTAACACTTTTAAGTAAAATATATCATAGGCCTGATTTTAATAATTCTTTTTATAATAAATTATAAATGTATATACTTTATTTATAGATATTAAAAATATACATGGGTATTGATTAGAATTTATTTTGAATTTAATCTGACTAATCAATTATGACTTAAATTTAATATTTTAATTTGTATATTTGATTATTTGAATTAATTAGATCCAAAATATGTAAGTCGCGACTTAATTTAAATAGAAATGATATTTTGACATAGATTTTTGACAATATTAATATTTTCATTTTTTTTATTGATTTATTATTTATTTGTTAATGAATTAACATATTACAAATTCAATGAAAAAAATGATAAATACATTATAAATTCAATGATAAAAATGACAAATGTAATATGTTAAAATGTTGGTAAAAAAATTTGTATTAAATATTACCGTAATTTAAATATATTATTTCGATAGAAACAACTATCGAATCAACTTTCTAAAAAATAATTCTATTTTATTTTAAATAAATTAAATAAATATATCAAACTTAAAAAAAAAAAAGATCAATTGATAATTTTAATAATTATTTTTATAATAAACTATAATTCTACATAATTTATTATTAAATTTTAACAAAAAAATTTAATGTCTAATAATATTTATTCGGAAGTTTATACCCTTATAAATCTAATATGTCTAATAAATATATTTATTTTCTATCGAACCCTAA
Source organism: Vigna radiata var. radiata (assembly GCF_000741045.1). Classification (NCBI taxonomy): domain Eukaryota; kingdom Viridiplantae; phylum Streptophyta; class Magnoliopsida; order Fabales; family Fabaceae; genus Vigna; species Vigna radiata. The sequence goes on from NW_014541837.1 coordinate 2,581,638, forward strand.
TAAAAAGTGGTTGATTTGTTAGCTGAATTTGCATGTTGTATTAATGGAGGATTCAAATTGGACGTCAATTTCCACGCACCAGCAAACAACAACAATGTCACCATCTTCTTCTTCTTCTGCACTCTCCGTCTCTTTGTTTGGCCATAAAAAATGAATCAAATGATCTTTGCATAGGTCAAATGTTGAATAAACAATCATAATGTTTAATGCACCTAACCTTTTCAAGGTTCACACCTACTTTTTTTTTTCTTAGAACCCTTTCACGTGCTTTGAAAACTTTTATCTAAATCTTCTTTGTTATAACATTACAATTTTTAGTTGTGAATTTCACACCTTAAAGTTTCTAAGTCTTTCTAAAAATATTTTAGGTTAAATATCTTTAGGGATCCCAATTTATGTGGGGTTTTTTCAGTTAGATCCTCGTATTTTTATTTTTATCAATTTGATTCTTTATATTAAAAAATTGACTCAATTAGGTTTTTGCCGTTAAATTGATTTAACGGTGTTAAGTTTTTTATGATATGTAAGAGTGATGTGGACATTTTTTGACACGTGGCTTTTACATACCTCATACGTGACTTTTTTATTAAATAAATCCTTGAACGTGGCATTTTAGAAAAAAAAATTTAAGTTTGTTTAAAATTAGGGTTTATTGAACAAAAAAACACTACTCTCACACAGATAGTGTTGTTTCTAATTCCAACTATCTTCCACAAAACTCCAATACAGAGGAAAGTTTCATCATCAATATTTTTCTTCTTTACTTTTGTGAGAGGAACATCTTCTCTTGCAAAAACGCCATCTCCATAAGCATTGCCCAACAACTATCTATGATCATGCTTCAAACCCCATACTCACACATACTACTGTTTCTAATTCCACACTCACAGGTTCTGATGATAGATAAAACACTAAATGCACACCTTAAATTTTGTTTATTAGATTTATAAACTTGGATCATTTCTCCACATTGTAGTTGATAATGCTAGCAGATGCAAAAGAAAAATAAAACATATAACAATCACAAATGAAGCTGTTGCACAAAGGAGATAAATTTCTGACTCGGGAAAAGCCCCCAAAGGAGAGAAATTTCTAACTAAATCCTAATTAATCCCCAATTGGGAAATTTCGCTTTTAAGAAAACCAAAACTCAAGTTGGGAAACGAGAGTTGGGAAGCAAATGTTCTATATCCCAAACAGAAGCAACGTCCTAGTGGTGGCAGGAAACGACGGCGCTGCGGAGGCACTACTCAAATGGTGTTTTGTACAGCCTCCTAAGGAAGGAAAACTTTCTTCTTTTCTTCTCCTTCGCAGTTCTGGTAGGGGTTTTGTAGGTAGGAAATAAGTTTTCTGGTGACTAGGGCGTGAACCCCTTCCTCACGGCGTGGTGAGGGGCTACAGTGGTGGCACCGGCTGTGAGATTCGTGAGAGCTTTCCTCCTTCGAAGCGACTCGCGGTGGTGGACGCAGGTTCAGTTTCAACCACGTCGGAGTGCGAACGGCGTCGCGATGGCGAAAGGAGATGACGACGATGCGTGGATGTTGGGAATGAGTCGTTTAGAAAACCTTTGATATTGAAGAAGGTATGACCGTGATGTTGACGGTGGCCATTACTGTGTTTGAAAAATTAGACAACAAACCCTATTTTTAAAATATTAAATATTATCAAATTCCAAGTATACAACTACATGAATGCGACGTATAAAAATCTTAACATGTAAACATTCCATGTCATAAAAAATTTAACTCTGTTAAGCTAATTTAATGGTAGGGACTTAATTGAGTTAATTTTTCTTTATTAAGGATTAAATTGGCAAAAATGAAAAGGCAGGGATGAAACTGGGAAAACCCCACATAAATTGGGACCTCCGAAGGGGTTTAACCAATATCTTATGCAAAAATTAAATTCAGATAAGCCACTTGCAAACAAACAAGTGATGGTAACCCAATCTTTGTGATTGGAGATCCCATGAATAAGGTTCATATGGGTAAAAACAAGTCACTTGTTAGTTTTGATAACAATAAATTTATTTTAATCAATTATGTTCATTCCTATGGTGTGTGAAAGTGCTAGAGACTACATTATTGAGAGGTTAAACTCTGTCATTAAAATTCTATGTGGTGAAAGAATTTTAGCTTAAACAAAGTTTTTAATGATTTTCATATCCCTTATGGGTGGTGTATGATTTGCATCATACACTTGATGAAATCACCTATATGAGTATCGAGTGGGTCCGCTTGTATGAGATCTTGGCATGCTCTCTAGACCAGTCATGAATACCGATCACGCGCATGTCCTAGTAAACGCAATACAATGATAACAACAAGGATTGTGGGGGTTTATTATGATTGATAAACCTCTAACACACGTCAAGTTTCTTTGGTTCATATAGCTTGTTATACCAACTATATTGTGTGTTAAGTATCTCAATCTAAGACTGGTTCATATAGCTTGCTATACCAACTCGATGCATTACATCCTATGAGACCCATGATAAAAGTTTCTTATCTTTCTTTTGATGTTTGAATTATTTGAGTCAAAGACTTTTTCTTTTAATGTTTGAACGTTTGTTTTAGAACGTTGAAAATTTATTGGCAACGGGAAAAAGAAAAATTTATTGAGCAACGTTCAATTTCTTAAGTGCTCCAACGTTAAAAAATGTAATGTTTTTATTTTCTTTTATTGATTTTATTCTTTCCTAGCTCTATAAATAGATAGCTCTTCCTCCATTCCAAATCACACCAAAATCAACCATTCTCATTTTTCTTCCTTCTTAGTTTCATCCTTTGCCTTCTAAAAATATTTTGTGTTTATTTTATACTCTTTTTAGATATCATTGCTAGTTTTGAGATTCTTAGAGATATTCTGGGAAATTCCTGTTATATCTTGGAAACTTACGTAATACACCGCATATAAGTCCTTAAGGACAATGAAACTACACGCCTCAAGAAATATTGTTTTGTCAGCTTTTCTATGATATTTCAAAGATAAAATTAACAAAAATATCTACAATTATCAATGTTACTAAATGACTTGATAATTCTATCTATTCTTGCGGTGTTTATGTTCAAATAAATCTTGTTTCTGACTAAATACATATCAGTCTACTAAATCAATATATATCTCATCCATATTGTTCGATTGGATTATGTCATGACATGTAATTATGATAATTGACAATTAAGTAATCTAAACTCATTCATGTAAAATTTCGTAAATAATAATATAAATAATAAATTTTATGAGATTTATTTATTGCGCATTTGATTAACTTGTAAATATCTTCTAAAAACATAAAAGCATTACTTAAAAAAACAAATATTCTTAAAATGAGAAACGTTGTTGAGTTCTTTACAATAATATTCCTAATCCTATAAGACCAATCCTAAATGTTATAGATAATTAAAGTTGATGTTATTATTTATGGTTTTACTTTTAGAAATATCGAGAAATTTTTTTGTAATAATTTGTGTTTTGTCTTATAAGTGGACAATATCACAACTTTTAATAAATAATTTTGTTCATGACTGAAGATAACGTACTAATAATTTGAAAAATATCTTAAAAAGTTAATTTCGAACAACTAAAATGTTTTTCTATTACAAGTATTTCATATTTATATTTCAATATCACAGTTTTCTTTTAAATTATTGCTTCTAAATGCTTATCATATTACTTATTTATTTTTATTCGTAATGCTTATTGCATAAATAGTTATTTTTAAAAATACTGGTAAATTTCTTATTTGGAAATGATATTTTAAGCATAAGTTGCACATGGGAAAAGGGAAAAATAGGACGACAAAGTTTGAGTCATAATTACAATTAATAAGTAGTACATATCACATACACGTGTCTCTGCATTGTTGTCACGCTGTCAAATGTCGGAGTTTGTCCTTTTTTCTCCTTTGAAACAAATTATCAAAACGTGTTTCAATTAAAATATAATGAATAACTCAAGTGTAAATTTAAATAAAAAGTTTAAATTTACTTTGATAAAAAAAAAATTGACAAATAATTACATAGTATGAACAGAAACGATTTTCTTTTTTATCAATTATCTTTAACTTCATCCTTTATTTAGTTGGTTGTTCTATATTTTTTTATACTTCATAAAGAATTGCTCCCTTTTCAATTATAATGTAACAGAGTATAAATAATAAATAAACTAATAAAAGTTTCCAAATAGATTAAGCGTTTTCATCTATACGTTAGAGACACAAATTTTAATATCTTCTACCTCATTCAAATAACTAATTTAAATAAAAGGTTGTGTTCATTTAAAAGATAGCGGGAAAAGAGGGAGTGAATTTGAGAGAATTTGAAAGTAAATTGATTGTTGTTTTTCTTAATGAATTTGAAGGTGAGTGAAAATGGAATTAGAGGTGAGTGAGAGTAAATTTGGAAATAAAATTTGTGATAATTAGTGTAAGATTTGACCGAGGTAACAAATAAAATAATTGTTTAATTGGTAAAAATTAAAAATTAACAAAATACCTTTATTAGTAAAAGTAATATAAAATTGTAATTGTTAATATTATATATAATTGTAAAAATTATTATAAGAAGAGAAAAAAAATAAAATTAATTTTTAACATGAAAAGAAATTGTTTTATTATTATTATTATTACTAGGCTTAAATGCATACTTGGTCCTATGTTAAGTTGCTATTTTCAGTTTAGTATCCAGTTTTAAAAATGTAGACATTAGGTCTCTATGTTATCAAAAATTGTTTGAATGAAATCATTTTCGTTAAGTTAGTAAAAACGACGTTAAATACTATCCAACGTGACAAAAACAACTTTTTTAGAAAATGTTAGGACATCCCACCTTAACTCATACGATATGAATGTGTTAGGAGCCAACTTTCTCTCTCTTCTATATTAATAATTTTATAATTGTAGGACTTTTATTCCTCTTTTGCATTATTCTGGCATTTAAATCTCATTTAATAAATTAAAATAAAAACTAAAATCACATAACCTTCCTTTTGCTATTAAAATAAAAAATATAATCTTTATTGACACTAATATATAAAATTTCAAGTCTACATAATTTCATGCTAATCTTTTCTAAATCATGATGAATATTCCCAATAAGACAAAATAGAGGACCAGATGAATCTTTTCTGACATTTAAATCACAGACTTCGACATCGTCATCGACACGTTGCCAGCGGGGACGATCAGCGAGCTCCACGAGATCCCAAACGCGAACTTATAATCACCCCTAATTCCAAAACCCATAGAGAAGAACAAAAGCCAAAACCCTCAACTTGAGGACCACCGAAACACTACTATCCACTTGCAAAGCAGAAGCATAAATCATTACCCAGTGCAATGCATCACTAGGGATGACAAAAAAATTTGCGCCCGCGGATAAAATCCGCGACGGATAGTTGATACCCGTAGATATTTACTACCCGAAACCCGCGGATAGCAGGTATTTTAATACCCACTTATAAACGGGTCGGGTGCAGGTATTATACTATCCATACCCGCGGATATCCACTACCCACACATAATAAAAATAAAAATTTAACTTTTATTTTATTAAGTTAAATTTAATTAAAATTAACATTAATTTATATTTTACAAGGTTAAATTTACTTAAAATTGTACTATGAAGTATATCGATCGTAATTAATTGTCATTTATGGACAATTAACAGGTACTGATATGTCAGATTACCTTACACTTTCCAAAATATACTGTATTGATTATTGATTATTGGGTTTGATTGCCTAAAAATATATTGCACTAATGGTTAATCAATGGGCTTGTCTGCCACAGACCCTATAAATATACAATTGATGTCTAGGTACAAGCATCCTCTTCTATCCTAATAAAATATAACTTGAGCATCAGAGTGTCTTCTACATATCAACAACCCCCATCGGAGTGGATGACATTCTCAAGAAGGACTGAAGATCAAAAGAGAACAAAGCAAAGAAGGAAGACCGACCCTTGGACCAATTCAACCGAAACAAAAATTAAATTTTAATTTATATTTAATTTAATTTATATTATATTTTATATATTTTTTGTAATTCTATTTAAATTTAATTTTAATAATTTATAAAAATATATATTTTTAAATATTTGCAGGTATCCGCGGGTTTTAAAATATTCGTGGATATTTTTTAAGCGAGTATCCGTGCAGGTAGCGAGTCGGGTAGCGGGTGAATTTTTTTTTTGTCGGGTCGAGTTGCGGGTAGGCACTATCCGTGCCCGAACCGACCCGTTGCCATCCCTATGCACCACCCTAATGGTCGCAGGAACACTGATGAATGAAGATCGCCAAATAGCTAAACCCCAGGTCTGCTATTTCCCTCCATGACCATGCCATCAACAAGGTTTCTTGCACATCGGAGATTTCTGAGGTCGAAACCTCGCAGAGGTGCCGCTACTACAACAATCATCGCATCGCGAGAAAGGTGTTGGCTCCTTACTTGCAAAACCCCCAACCAGAACCACAAAGGAGAAAAGAAAAGAAGTCCTTACAAGACCACGAAACCCCAGGTCCGCTATTTCCCTCCACGACGATGCCATCAATAGGGTTTCTCCATGGCGGAAATTTCTGAGGTCGAAATCTCGCGGAGGCGCCGCCGCTACAACAATCATCGCACCGCGAGAAAGGTGTTGGCTCCTTACCTGCAAAACCCCAAACCAGAACCACAAAGAGAAGAGGAAAGAAGTCATTGCCACGCGGTAAAACGAAAGAGAAGAAAGCTTCCCTGTTGCACGAGCTCCACAAAGGTAGCCTAAAGCTAGTCTGTCGAAAGAGAAAGACCAAAAATTGGGAAAGAGGAATGAGCTTTGAGAGAGAATTGTCAAATATGAAGTTTAATTAGGTTTCTTTAATCTAAATTTTAATTTGGGGAAATTAATTAAGGAGAAAATAATTAGAGTCTTAATTAGGATTTACAAAAATATTTAATAAAAAGAAAACCTAACCTAATCAAATTTTAATTAGAGCTGACGTGGCAATGACATATATATTTCGTTTTCTAATGAAATCACATTTTCATATCTGTCTTTGCTAAAAAAGATTGCTTTTGTCACATTTGGATAAGTAATTTGCCACCTCAATTAACATTTAACGTCATTTCTACCAACTTAAGAGATAGACTGAAGTCAAACAATTTTGATAATATAGTAACTTAACATAGAGACCAGTAAGCATTTAAGTCTTATTATTATTATTATTATTATTATTATTATTATTATTATTATTATTATTATTTTATGTTTCATCAAAATATGTTTTTAATTTCAATTGTTATATATCTTTTTCAAATTGAAAAATAATCTTAAAACATCTTATTATAGTATCATCATCATCATTATTATTATTGTTCCGGTCGGGATTTCGTCCAAGCTCCCTTGCACAATTTTCCGCTTCGAACCGTCCGGTCCTCCGCTGATCCAACTCCAATTCAACCATTCTCCTTCGTCAAGGCCGACCGGGTACCTGCCAATGGCACTCCGACGCTCAAGTCAGTGTTCAGTCTCTTTTATAATAAAGGTAGAGATAGAGAGAGAGAGAAATAAATGTGTATTCAATGAGTCTGCCCACCTCTTACCTTTGACTGCTATTTATAGTTTTTCTCATGGGCCAATGATTAGTGAAAACTTAATCACGGCCTAATTGCAGGCCTGTTGAGGCTAATTTAGTTTTACCTTAACCTTGGATGCTTATCATGTTTCCGTCTTCGACCTCTGTCGTACGTCCGTTTAGCTCCCCAAGTTAAGTCTCCATGTGGACGTCCGGCCCTACAGTGGGCAAGCCCCTCGAGTTCTGATTAACATATTTTTGACGTAATGACGCATTTGACCGTCCGGTCTTCTTTGCTATGATGAATTCTTCAAGGTTTTTCTTACTGACGCGTTTGTGACCGGCTATGATTATTGACACTCATGCGGACATGATAGCGTCGCACTGTGTGCGGCATCCCGACTGCCGACAGGGCCTTCTTAGCTACCGGTCCGCCCGTACGGCGACTCGAGGCTCACCGCCTAGGTCATACCATACGTTTCGTCTCTCAGGATTTCGAAGAACATTGAGCATGGAGAATGCGGTGCTAACTTGTGCTGACAGGACTTCATGTGAATTCTCCAAAGTTTTTCTGACAAACAGAGGTTACTCCCGGCCACCAAGACCGGGCTTGACCATCGTGGTTCCTCGGGTTGTGGCAGGGCGGACGCCCCGACTATCCCTAAGACCATCCGTCTCCCTCCTTACAGTACAATCATTATTATTATTATTATTATTATTATTATTATTATTATTATTATTATTATTTGTAAAAAATTAAAAGTAAAAAAAGTAAAAGTAATAAAAATAAAAAAAAATTATCAAAGGGGGTAAGTCACTCCTCATTTCTCTAATTAGAATCGATAATTGGTTCTTATCCCATTTCCTTTTTCTTTTTTTTGGTTTAATAGGTTCGGAGGTCCCTATATTTGAAGGTTTGTTTCAATTGGATCCTCTAATTTTTGAAGTGATCAATTAGGTCCCTAATTTTGTCAATTTGAATCAATAAAAGCCTTTCTGTTAAATGCAGTTAACGCCGTGAAGTTTTTTAACATGTGGCACGCTGACGCTTCCAGGTGGCATCGTTTCAAGTGCATAGGTGGATTATAAAAGGGTTAAATCCCTAAATTAAAAGGATGTATTTGAAGGTGAAATCTCTAAATTAAAAGGGATTTCACCCTTTTATAATCCACCTATGTACTTGAAACAGTGCCACCTGGAAGCGTCAGCGTGCCACATGTTCAAAAACTTCACGACGTTAACTGCATTTAACGGAAAGACTTTTATTGATTCAAATTGACAAAATTAGGGACCTAATTGATCACTTTCAAAATTGGAGAACCCAATTGAAACAAACCCCCAAATATAGGGACCTCCGAACCTATTAAACCTTTTTTTGTTAATTATTTCTTCTTTTTTTATTGACTTGCACAGTTACACGAAACATTGCAGACAAGGTGAGGAATAAAAACCTCTGTTTCTTTGAGGTGGGGTACAAAATAGGATAAGAGAAAAGAAAAAAATAGGGATAATAAAGTAAAATCAAACGAAATCATTGTAAATCGTCGCTCCTCAGCGAAATTGAAAATGGAAGAGATCCTACAAATCAATGTTCAAATTTCCTCTCAAATCTACAAATCTAAACACGAACAATCCACGTATATCCATGTGTCCTAATCTTTGTCAATAGTAAATCTATTTAAGTAAACATAGCCTAAAAGATATTCCGTTGTGGTAGCTTTTGAGTTTTAAAGTTAAACTAATTTAACTTATGTACGTGGTCACCTAAAACTCTTCTAAAGTTATTGGTTGATATTGATACAAATTGGAGGCATTAATGATTGTATACACTGTGAAACTAAGTGATTACGTTAATTATTTAGTAAATTAATTTAATTTGACTTATCTATTAATGAATGCAAAAAATTTAAATTTTATGTTTATAATTATAAATTTTTTAATTAAAAAAATAACAATTTTTAAATTTAAATCTAAATAAATTTGAGTCCAAAATAATATTAAACATTATATACCATTTAAAATAAAAAAATATATAATATATTTTAAATACAATTCAAAGTTATCTTAAATTTAAATATTACAGTCCAAAAGTAAATACAATTATCTAACATTGATAATTTTGTGTCACTTATTCATCTATAATATTAAAGTCTTGAATAAATAAATGTACAATATTTTTCTTTCATTAAAAAAATTAAAAGGATTGATAAGTCAACTCGACTCACCACATGTTCAATCCAGATGAGTCAGATTCTTAGTGGACCAAGCTTAAAATTGATCCATATCAAAATTTTATTTTTTTAACCAAACTCAATGTAAATCTATGACGGGCTAGATTGACTCACATATTCTTACCTATTTTGACAACACTAATTTACATAACGGTTAAAAGTGTTTAGTGTTTTAAAATGTAATTGATAAAACTGTCACAACTGTTTCACCTATACAGTTTGACTCTTTCTTCATTTTTCACTTTATATATACGTTGCATGTATTCCTTTTAATCGTTAATAAGAATTACGACTTTCACTACCTTCTGCTATATACACACTCTTTGCCCTAATACCTGCTGCGCTAATAGTGGTATCAGAGCCAGGTTCCGAGAACTGGTGAAGCTCAGAAGTAACAATAGACGAACGTCGTGATGGTAGGATTGATTCACAACAACCTTCCGATCTTTGACGACAAAGACTACGACGATAAATGCGTGAAGATAGAGGCCATTTTAGGATTTCAAAAAGTTGATGAAGTGGTGAAGACAGGACTTCAAGAACCTCTGAAAGATGATTCAGAAGTTGTGAAGAAGAAGTATAAAGAAAATTGGCTTCTTGATTGCAAAGCGAGGATGCTACTACACTATTGCATCTCTCCAGCAATGTTTTAGAAAGTTTCGAAAACTACAACAGCCAAAGAAGTATGGGACATTCTTCAAGATGCGTTTGGAAACTCCGGTAAGGTTAAAAAGGTACGCTTACAGTCTCTCCAACGACAATACGAGCTTCTTAGCATGGGTGCGGAAGAAACGGTGACGGAGTATGTGGGAAGAATACAAGCTCTTGTTAACGACAGGAGATCTTGCGGGAAGATCGTTAAAGACAAGAAGATAATTGAAAAAATTATGCGCACTTTGACACCACAATACGATCATATTTTGATCACCATAGAAGAATGCAAAGACTTGGAGGCGTTGAAAATAGAGGAGTTGCAGAACTCACTCATGTAACATGAACAAAGGTTGCTGGAAAGGAAGAATACGGAAAAGGCTGCAACGCAAGCGACGAGTCAAGCATTACAGGCAAGATCGAAACAAAGCTTCAAGACTTGTGGCAGAGGTCGTGGGAGATCACGCGACAGAGGTGGTCACAATGGAGGAAGAATCATGAAATCTTCTTAACAAAATGGTAAGGAAGATGGAGATGAACAACAGGAAGGAGGCAACCGTGGTGGTAAAAACTCAAGAGGAAGAGGTAGAAAAGGAACAGACAGACGTAATATTCAATGTTTCGCGTATAGAAAGTATGAACATTACTCCTCAAAGTGCTGGCACAACGATTCTGCCAAGAAAAACAAGAGGACAAAGCAGCCAACTTAGCGCAAGACACCTACGAATCTGATTCAGAACATGTAGTGTTGATGGGCGTTGCAAATGATATTCGGAAAAAGGGTAGGGTTGGTTCCACAGATCGCTGTGATGATTACATGTTGATATCAGCAACAACACAACATGCAAAATCACGCAATAATAATGGTGAACGCGTGTCGCATGCAAAGGGAATGCAACATGCAACGATGGATACAAATGCTGAATATGATATGTTGTTGTGGAACAAAATTGTTGATGCAGAAAACGATATGTGTTGGTACCTGGACATCGGGTGCTCCAATCATATGACCGTAAGAAGAGAGTGGCTCGTTGATCCTTACCCAAGAAAGAAAAGTAGTGTAAGGTTCGCCGAAGATAGCACCGTGACAACAGAAGGAGTTGGTAGGGTTCTTGCTAGAGAAGCCGAGAGGTGTGTGGTTGAAGACGTAGGGGTAAGAGTGTGTATGTGGAATGGTTTTCAAACAAGAGTGATCACCATTGGGGCATGGCATGGGTGCATACTTCTTAACTGTGTTATATGTGAGTATGGGGGAATGAAGTTTGGTTGGAAAAAGTACTAAGCAACTAGAGGAGGAGGATATAGCTCGAAGGATAGTACGTGTAAGAAAAGGAGAAGCTAGGATGGTGTAGGAAATGTTGAAAAAGAAAAGAAGGAAGAGGAGAGAGGAGGAAAGTGAGCAGAGGATGGTTTGAGGTTGAGATGAAAGAATGGGGAGGGTGTTGCTTGGAAGGACGTGAAGGACTCTCATGCAGGGAGAGTATTATCTCTCTGGGTCTTCTAAATTAAAAGTATAGAAAGAATAAGAAATGGGTCTAGTCATTGGGAAAGTTAGTAAAAGTAAGAAAAGCAAAGATTGTTGGGGTGGAACAGGGTTATTCATGCTTTGGTTTTGTTAAAAGAAAATATAAGATTAGAGTGCAAGATATAGGTACTGTGAGAGTTGGTTTTGGTTAGTGGTAAGATTGAAAAGATGGAGAAAATAGAAGTTAGTGGACTACGCATGATAGAGGGAGGTCTCAGTCGTGTTAAGAATAATGGACGAAAGAGAATGGGGTAGTTGCATGAAGGTGAGTTATTAAGATGTTACGTAAATGGGGAGTATTTAGATTTGCATGAAACAGAAATATATATAAGTTTTTGTAATGTGGAGTTAGGCATGGTGGGAGTTTTATTTTGTTTTAATGGTATGATAAGGGTTGTCTGTTTAGGTTAAGTGAGAGAAAAGGGAGAGAGCCATAGATGAAAAGAAATATGGAGGTTGAATGGGTTTAAGGAAGAAGAATGGTTTAATGGGTTAAAGAAAGAAAAAGAAAATGTTTCAGTGTGGCAACATTTGTGGATCTGTGAATGTTTCACAATGAACTACTATAAGGAGGGGTTTTGTTTTGTCTAAATGGTAGGAATTAAGAGATAATGGAAATGGAGAGAGAATGAAGTAAATTTTAGTGATTGATCATTAATGGGGTGGGTCCCACAGTGTTGGTTTTGTAAAATAGAAAGATTTTTTTTTAACAAAAATGTTTGTTTAACACCCTTTTTTTGACACAAATTTGACACCGCCACGTGGTGTGTTTCTATTGGCTGTTTTCATTTAAAGAAATAACTCGTTTAAAAAAGCTACGGAGGGTAATTTTTGAAATCTCATTATATGAAATTTGATTTTGGCGGTTTCATTTCATTTTTCATTCTTGTTTGAGTTTTCCGTCATCTCTCTAACCCTCGAATCCCCCTCGTCTGTCCCAAAGTCTCTAATCGCCTTGCTCTCCGAAAGGTTTGGATTGGTCCGAAAGGCCTCATCTCATCCTTCGTTTGGTTCGTGTTTTGTGTCGTATTCACTCTCTATTGTGAAGCTCTCTTTCCTGTTTTTCGCATTGTTTGGATTGTCTTTATAAGTAAAAGATGTCGAACCCTACTCTATTTTTGGAGTATTTTGTGTTTTTGTGTTTTGTGAACCCTAACCTAACCGTCTTCTCCACCATTGATTTTTTCGTATGAAATAAGTACAGGTGCAATGGCGTCCCAAAACCCAAAGGTAAGTTAAAGTTTTGGTATTTTATATAGTCGCATTTTTTTGTTAAGTAATAACAATGTTTTTGTAATGTTTTGTAGTGGCGGGTTCGAATCTCTCTGGATTCATCAACCATTGTTCAAATGAATGGGTTACTGAGAGATGTCCATGTAGATCGAATTTGGATGACACCATTTCGTTGGTGTTTGGAGCTACGTAAGCCTTTGGAGGTTAATTGTGAATTATTGAAGGTTATGTTATTTCATTGGGCTGGCCATGATGTTAGCTTCAGGGTCAATCATCAATTGGTTCCATTTANTGTTTTGGATGTTTTCATGACCACTAGTTTAGACATAGGTGGTTTATCTCATAACTGGGTTATGTAATGGTTTTATTGTTTCAGACATGACTGTGGAGTTATCATGTTAAAAGCTATATGGAAATTTGGGATGAAGAGGATAAATACAATGGGAAAAGCATGCCACAATATATGAATGTAAGTAAGAATATGATTTTCAGTATTTTTTATGATTGGGTTGATTTTACAATTGCAATATTTTCATTTTAGGAGGAATTTCTTGCAATTAGAAAGCAATATGTACGTGATTGGATCATGGACAACGAGAACATAAGAATATTGGATGCGCTAGCGGTGTATGGATTGTTCTAGGATTGTTCCCCTATGTAGAAATGTAGTGTAGTTTGTTTTTATAGGAATATTGGTTTCTTCCAATTGTTTTATGTACACATTGTAAGATACAATAATGTATATGAAGACACTGTATTTTTTATATATATGAAGAAATTGTATAAATGATTATTGGAATAAGATGATTGATTTGAAGCTTTTTTTTTATGTGCAATGTACAAATGATTATTGGAATAAGATGATTGATTTGAAGCTTTGTTTATGTGCAATGTACAAATGATTATTGGAATAAGATTATTGATGTCAAGGTTTGTTTATGTGCAATGTATAAAAGTGCCTTACCAATTTAGGCCAAGAACTGCAATCTATGCAGCAAAAAACAACATCGTAATCGTGGGGGACCCAAAACATTAACTTCAAGCCATTCCTCACTCAAGAACATCAAATTACAATTAAAAGCACTGGACTTGGGTCAAAAAACACTACTATACAGTTGTGGTCCCCTACGTTGTCACTCGTGGCTCCTTCTGTTCAATAGGTTTTTCAAAATCCAACTTAGACTCACGTAATCGTTTACAGCCCCTGGTAAACGATTACAATGCACATTTTTACTGCAGAGGTCGCAGAATTTCACTTGACTCAATAATCTCAACATGAGTGGTCCCCCCCTCCATCATGGGGAACCCAAAACATTAACTTCAAGCCACTCCTCACTCAAGAACATCAAATTACAATTAAAAGCACTGGACTTGGGTCAAAAAACACTGTTATACAGTTGTGGTCCCCTACGTTGTCACTAGTGGCTCCTTTTGTTCAACAAGTTGTCCAAAATCTAACTTAGACTCGCGTAATCGTTTACAGCCCCCTGGTAAAGGATTACAATGCACATTTTTACTACAGAGGTCGCAAAATTTCACTTGACTCAATAATCTCAACATGAGTGGTCCCCCCCTCTATCATGGGGGACCCAAAACATTAACTTCAAGCCACTCCTCACTCAAGAACAACAAATTACAATTAAAAGCACTGGACTTGGGTCAAAAAACACTATTATGCAGTTGTGGTCCCCTACGTTGTCACTCGTGGCTCCTTCTGTTCAACAGGTTTGTTGAGATTGTTGACAACACAAACTCTATATCAAACTAGTTTTTGATGATGACAACACAATGCTTAATAACAATACACATGTTATTGTATTACATGTTCTTGTTCTGAAGTGTTTGTCATATCTACTGAACATGTTTTGTTGAACTATAATGTATGTTCCTTTGATTGATTGAGTGTTATATTTGTGGAACATGCTTGTATTGAAATGTGAAATAAAATGGTTTTGATTACTGCACATTTCTAAAAGAAAAGATCATAAGCACCTTTATGAACTTATATTTGTTGTGACAAAGTTCTAGTCTAGTCGAATACACTCATAATGGATTCGACTAGCTAAAATCTTTGTACAGATTTTGTGAACCTGTGCTATGTGAGATTTTGAGTTGAAAAGAATTTCAAAGTGTTTTTTCATGTGTCAGTCGACATTGTGGATTACATATTCGACTGTATTACTGATCTGTTTGAAATTTTGTTAAGCCTACACGCTCCAATGGCTATATTTTTCAAAAGTTAGTTAAGATTGTGTGACCTGGTCAACTGTCATAAATGTGTGATGAGTTTGTTGATTGAGGAGCCTTTGTGTTGACTGTCTGTTATAATTGTTTTAATACAGCCGACTGAATTAGTAGGCTATTCGACTGAGAAGCAATCTAATCTAACAGAAAACTATAAATAGACAGAATGCGAATTGTTATGTGACTTTTGTTGATTTGACATTTTCATGTTTCAGTTTGAATTCTCTGTTTTAGAAACTCCAAGAATTTTCCAAGAAGACGGTGATGATCTTTGTAATTTTATATATATATATATATATATATATATATATATATATATATATATATATATATATATATATATATATATATATATATTATCCTTTAAACTATTCTAGAATAAAATCTAATATATTTAGTGGATTCAATAAAAATTATATAAAATTGTCAAAATTAATTATGATATATAAAAATTTATGTTATTCCAGAATAAATAAAAACTTAATGGATGTTGTAAAAGTATATTCTTTAGTATATCTAATATATCTATTGAGCTTAATAGAATCGATATTTAATCTCCGTTATTTATATTATTTTTCTAAAATATAATTTTTTTATTTGTTGGGATTAAGAAAAATTAAAGAACATATAGAGAGGTTTTCGGATACGTTTTCCAATCTCTGATTTCAATTCTGATACACTCTCATAAATATTTTTCAAATGTCACCTGTTTTTCTTCTAAACGGTGCATCAATGAATTTTATTTGAATCAGTGTGCAACCATGAAAACTATTTGAAGCAGCGTTCAATTTTTTATCTTCTTTTCTCTGGCATTTTTGTTTCTTTTAATTATATTATTATATTTTAGTTTTTTTCCTATTGTTCGTTTATTTTCTTTTTCTTTTTAAACAAAGACAATAATTTGAAAACTCAAAAATTTAATTCATTTTTAAAAAATATTCAACAAATTGGTTATACTCCTCCCTAAACTTATGTTAGCTTATTGGACAAAGAAAGAAAAATACAAGATGGTACTGTAATTTTTATTAAAAAGAACTTTTTCAAATTTTTATTTTAAAGTGGAAGTCTCTTTATTGAAAATTTATGGGACTCAAATTTATAATATTAACTCTCTTTTTTTTCTTTTGTTTAGACGAATTAATCTCGTGGTAATGAAGTGATTTATAGAGAGAGAAATAAGTGTTTATTTTTTTTCATAACGAATAATGATAATAGAAGAAAGGTTGCACTTCAATATATTTATATTTCTCATCAAAATCAAATAACTTTATATATTTTTAACTCAATTGAAGATAGATAGACATTATATCCTAAATCGCAATGGTGATATGATTTCTCTGTCTTGTGAAAGAAATTAGAATATCTATATTCGTTCATTCACTCAATGAAAATAAATAAGTTGAATCCTAAAACAGTAGTATATTTGGTTTATTTATACACTAATTTCTAAAAATACTAAAATATGAGACATTAGTGGAGATTATGAAGTGATTTTAATGATATTAAAAATCTTAAATTAATAATATTATCTCTCCATGAACCAAATATATATTTTTCTGTTTACAAATAACGATGAAGGAGGAGGGGATAAGGTTGATATTATTTCAATTTTAAGGAAATATCCATTAAGTGGTGATATAGTTTATAATTTATATTTAATAAAGTTTAAGAATAGAATTTATCATTCTAGTTCATATATTCATTTGACTTTAGTATATTTTAATATGTTTAATTTAGATAATATTTACTAATATTTACTATTTTAGTATAATTTAAGGAAAGTATAATAACATTATAATATTTCATCTTATAAATTATACCACATACATATTCCAAACATATCTAAGCATATTATATTCTTCTATTTTTAAGATAAAACAAGTCCTGGTACCCAATATTCTTGTTGTATCTTTGACATTATGTTGTATGCCTCTTTAATTTTTTCTTTAATAATTATAAAAAAAAATTAATTAGCATTTTTTTCCCTAAAGTACTATCTTTTTTTTTTCAATGAGAGAAGTTGGAATCCATTGCCTAGTTTTAACTATAACTTCATTTATTAGGCACTCTACTTCAACCACATAGGCTTCCCAACACCATTTTTGTTTTTTGTATTTTAATGTCAAATATTTATTGACATTTCAATGTAAAACCATGCCCATCACATGGTTGACATCTAGTTATATAAAAATAAGTGAAAAAAAAAACAAACGCTCACATATAATACATCTCAAATCTCAAATATGAAAACTCTCCTACTTTAAGAAGAATTTTCAAATAAGTAATGTTATTTTTACAATGTGTAAATTAAAAATTTGTACCTTTTTTTTTCCTTCTCATTTTTCATATTATCTCATTCTTTCTTTTGGTGAAATATCATGTTTACACATTTCCTTTTTCTTTTTATATGATTGAAGATTTAACGGGAGGGCATGTGATGTTTGAGTGATGCTCGTTATATAAGGAATATTTTAAGTTCACGAGTAAACAAAGAAAAGGAATAGTACAAGTTGCAATCCAATGATATGGTTCACTTGGAATGTTAAGACAAGAAAGAATATTATAAGAGAATGATGTGATCATGATGAAATTTCAATACATACTAAAATACCATTCACACTCCACTGACTTTCCATGGCTCACCAAACATATACAAACATGCACAGAACAACCTTTATCGTTTACTTAGAATATAAAACCATACATGAAACGATTCCTAGTACAGTGAACATTGTTCACCATGTGCCTTGTTCACTCAGATTTGTAGGACTGAACAAAATGATCAATCATTTTCCTTATTTCATCAGGGTTTGCACCCACAATTTTCTCCACAGGAGTTCCTCCATTCAGCAACAGAAAAGTTGGCATGGCTTTGATCTCCATCTTGGAGGCAATTTCCTGAATTGAGGGTCCAAGATTAATACACATAAAGTAGAGCTCAAAAGGGGTTAAGAAGATATGAACAAAAATTTCACTTTCTGCATGAATTTATGATTAGGTTAGGATCATTTCCTTCAATTTGAAAGAAAAGGAAGAATGGGATGAAGGAGTGGATAGATACTCTAGTTTTAAATTTGTTCACTATGCATCAGACAATAAAAATAATTAAAGATTCTCTGTAAAAGGGATGCATTTAATAATACTATAATAATGAGTTTCATTGGTGCAAGTTAAAGCCCCTTGTGAATATTTTTATTGAAGATTAGATTATAGAGATAAGATTTAGTCATTATTCTATGATTGTTTATATAAAATGACAATCATGTGAACTGAAAGTGGGTTTGAATCCTGGAATAAACAATTTGGAAGAACTTTTGTGCACTCCCTATGGATAACAATGCAGTTGCAGGCACAACACAGAAATTAATGGATTGAAATTTGAGATATGTGTTAAAACAAGACCAAACCAAGCATGAATAGTTCTTGCAAACAAATCAAGTGTTGTGTGGGAATCAAATTACCTTAACCTCATCCACATCCAATGTCAGAAACAGAACATCTTGGTAAGTGGAGGCTAGTTCTTCAAAAACAGGATTCATTACTATAGAAGGTACACACCAGAAAGCGGAGAAATGAACCACAACCTGCTAAATGTCAATCACAAAAAAACATATTTTAAACCCTCAATGATCTTTGAATGATTGAATCTAGTTTTCCTTAGCTGACTTACCATGATGATGAATAAAAAAGCAAACTGGTTTATGCTAAATGAATTCAACAAAACAAAGGAGACTCACAAAGTACTTTTGATTGGTGGCATGAGAGATGTAGTGTTCCCATGATTTTTGAGAGTCTATTTTGATAACCTTGGACTTTTTGAGCTTTTCTGTATCCTCCATTTCTCTCTGCTTCTGTTGCTTCTTCAGAATGGTTTATACAAATAAAAATGTTCTTGGAGGAAATATAAGAACAACACTGCGCAAGAAAATGTTGATTTATCCTTATCTTATTATTAAACGTTTATGTTCTGTTGAATAAGACATTTTTCTGATTGATGTATATGAGATACAACAAAAATAGTCAAGCTGGGGCCTATGGATTAGCCAATTCTGTGGCCATGATATGTGCATGTGGTTCGTGCATTGAATTAAAATATACCACGAGTCTCCCTTTGAAGAATTGTAACACTGAATAATGTTGAGAAATTTTCTTGATGCCTGTGTAGGTTGACACGAATAAAAGCAATAAAATCAATGCTGTTATGGCTCAGCATCAGAGCACAGAAGAATGGACCATATACAGTATGAGTAATGAATGAAGTGTTTGGTAGCATGTAAAATCATAGTAAAGTAAAACCAATACAAAAATAATTATAGTTGAATGTAAATCACTTGTTTATAAATACATTTACAAACTTAAACAGTTTTAGTAACAAACATAAAAATGTAATCGGAACAAGAAATATTAATGGCCCACATCGCTGAAATAGCAAAAACTAACGCTTGTCCTTTTGGTCAAAGCTATAAGGTAGTGTTTCTAACCTTCTATGGTTCGCTTGGAGGTTTAGACAATAGAAAAGAAAAGCATAAAATTTTGCAATTTATAATGTCCTTTTAGCATTGACTATATAAAGAATCTTATCAGTTGTCATTGTTAACCTTATTTGGTAAGATAGAAGTTGCGTATTTTGTATAAAAAATATTTTTTGAGAAATCTAAATTTTTTACATTCATTTGATATTATTTTTTTTTTCTTTCTTGAAAAATTACAAAATTTTTACTTTTTAGACCATTTTATCTTTATATTCTGTGTCAAATGAATATAAAAGTATGCCATGATATTATTACACTTTTTGTATAGGTACCAAATATGTCAACAAAACTTGGGTTTGTGCTATGTAGGGCATCATTGCTGTCAGAAGTTTGAAGCTTTTGTGGCTCCTTGCACATGAACATTATTGGGTATCAACCTTATCAAGCATTTGAAGGTGATTAGGTAACTTAACCTATTTAATTAGAGCCAATTATTGGATTATACATAAGTTTATTAATTCCTCAATGTGTTTACACCTGCACTAAACATGATTACCACGACATAAATGCATGACAATACCTTTTAAATATTATAATGAAAAGTTTGATTATTAAAATATTCTAAGCGTGTCTTCTTTTTTTTTTCTTCTCTCTCCCTACAATCTCTCCTCTTCCTTATTTCTAAGTTTCTTCCTCTATACTTTATTTCTTTTAGAATTAGATCACAGCTCATCTTAGTTGAAGAGTTACAATCATTTCTCTATAATGAGATTTTAAATTTTTATTTATCTTATAGATTTTTTTCCCGAATCTTATCATTTTGTCATCAATTTTGTGGTGTTACTTGAGAAATTCATTTTATCATATATTAAAATTTGACATATATGGAATGAGAAATTATAGATCAGAAAAACTATTATAGATCAGAAAAACTATTATGTCTTTTTATAGAACTTTAGGATAGATGATTTGTGTATATAGGTAACTGAGTCCTTAAATCTTGCTTCCTATACAAGGATTGTGATTTGTTAAAAAATTGTGTGAATGTTTGAACTTTAGGGTGGTTGAGTTTTGCTTAATGAAGGATTGTTTAAAATGGTTTGAATTGGATTTTCTAGTTGATATGTTGATCTAAAGATTAAATTATGCATTTTAATCGTAGAGGTTTCTTGATTTGAGTTTTAAATATATTTTAGATAAATAGAGTAAATTTTTATGTTTTTTCTTATGATAGTTTATGAAATTGATATGAGTATAAAACATAAAACCTCTGAGTTAAGAGACCAAAATGAATTGGGTAATCAATTGAATTGTTTAAAAATTGTATTATTCAAATGTTTTTGGAATTATCCTTGAAAATTGGTTTGATTTTATTGTTGGAGTTGACGTTTCTAATATTTTTATTCGAGCGAAGGATTTTCGCTTAAGTAAAAATCAAGTAAAGACTCAAACCTTACTCTATTTTCTATTTTTTTCGAGTAAAAGATTCTTTGATTAAACGAAAATGCATGCAGCTCAAAGTCAACATTATTCTCAATCTTATTTTCGCTTAAGAGAAGAGCTTTTGTGTTTAGAAAAAAAGAAGTTTTTTAATTAAACGAAAATAACACTGCAACTAACTCTATCCTCCATCCAAAATTCGTTCAAACAAAAAACTTTTGCTATTATAAATCCATGTCTTGGATTAGATTAAATGTGAATATCTAATAAAACTTTTTAAATAAGAATATTCCAAAGTGAGTTGATACTTTTGTGTAATAAACATATGAATAAAATTCATGTTATCATTATTTTTTTTTTAATATTGATGTGTTGATTTTAATTAAACTATTTTTTATTATCTAATTACCATGTTACCTTTTCACATATTTTCTTAAGTAAATAACTATTAAAAATATTTACTATTTCATGTGTTTATTTTATTTTTGTGAACTAGAAATATCGTCTAGAATTTTCATTTTATTTTGATATTTTTATATATATAAATATTTGTATTTTTTATATATATAAAAATGTATATTTAGGTTGTATAGGGTATTATAAAGTTTCTACAAGCTCTTTTATAAGTTTACGAGGATTAGACCCTACACCATCCTAGATTGTTCATGCAACATCACATTTTTTTAAAATTCTAAAACTAATCTTTTTATTTTAAAAAATCCTACACCTCCACTTCTTTTCTTCAACAGATGTCGCCGTCCCTTAAAGAAATTCACTTCTTTTCTTCAATAGATGTCGACATCTCTTAAAGAAATTTTTTTTCAAAGGATATGTCACATCTGTTACAAATGTACTTAGGGATGGCAGAAAAATCCATACTCGCGGATAAAATCCGTTACGGGTATTTAGTACCCGCGGATAACGGGAAGCGGATATTTGTTAACGGGTCGGGTTCGGGTATCACCCTATCCGTACCCGCAGGTACCCGCTACCCGTTTAAAAACCAAAATTTCAATTTTACCCCTAACTATTTTATGAAATTAAAAAATAAATTAAAATATACGTTTTTAATTTTGCCTCACGGTGGTGTGCAGAGGAAGTGAAGTAAAGGTCCCTTCTTCTTTCTTCTTCTCTCTCACACTTCCTTCCCTTTTTCTTTCTTCTTCTTTCTTTTTCTCTCTCACACTTCCTTCCCTTCTTCTTTCTTCTTCTTTCTTCTTCTCTCTTCTCTCTCAAACTTGCTTTCCCTTCTTCTTTCCCCACCTACCAATAACAAGAATCACACGCCACAAAGACCTCAAGGTACTATTGTTACTGCTTGTAGCTTCTTCTTCCACCATTCACGGCTCCACCCGCGGCCAACGGTGAAGCCAGCCAGCAGTAGGTGATCCCGATGGTGAAGCCAGCCAGTCCCGTTCGCAGAGCTTGAGAGGCTGAACCACATCGGGAGCGGCAACGAGAGGCAGATTTGAGATTTTTTGGTGCAGATCTGAGATCCTTAAGTGTAGATCTGAGATGTTTTGATGCAGATCTGAAATATTTTGGTCAGAATTTGAATTTGGATAACAATACAAACACGGTTAACGGGTATCCAACGGATATCCGCAGGTTGGAAAAAATTTGCGGGTTTTTTTATGCGGGTACCCGGCGGATAGCGGGATGAGTAACGGGTACACTTTTATATAAAGCCGTCAAAATGGGTTACAACCCGCAAGCCAACCCGGCCCGTCACAGGTTCAAGCCGATTTGGGTTTGAAAAATACAACCCACTTATATGCGGGTCAGACTTCAACCCGGCTCATTTAGACCCGGCTCATGCGGGTTGAACCCATGGTGAGCCGAGTTGGCCCACCAACCCACCCACCTAATTTTATTTTTTTAATTTATTATTTTATTTATGAAACCCTAAAAAATAAAATACTTTCTTCACTCACTGTGTATAC
>NW_014541837.1:2605542-2609000 GCF_000741045.1 Vigna radiata var. radiata
AAATGATAAATATAAGAAACTTATTTGTATGTTTTTTGTGTTTGTTTTTGAATGACATTTGGATTATATTGTACTTTTTATTATTATTTTGAATTGTCTTTAACATAATTTTTTGGGAGTGAAAATTGTTTAAATTTAAATTACAGAAAATTTGTATTTTTTTTTATTTTAAAAAAATGTAATTAAATGGACTAGTGAGCCAACCCGTTTACCCACCAACCCGTGGTGGGTCGGGCCGGGTTCAAGTTTTTCTAACTCGCTAATAAATGGGACAGATTGGGTTGGCTCACTAAGTGACGAACCCGTGGTGGGCTGGGCCGGGTCGAGTCGGGTTATCTGTTTTGACAGCTCTACTTTTATACATGTAGGTCGGGTTTGGGTATCATACTATCCCGACCCCTTATTATCCCTAGATGTACCCACATCCGTTTAAACTTTATGTTTTTTTTTTTTAGTTTTTAGTTTATTAATTTATTGTATAAATAATAATAATTTAATTAAATAAAATAAAATTAACTTTCGTAATATATTATAAAAAAATTAAATAATTTATAAATTAAATAACATATAATATTTAAATAAACTAAAATTTAAAAAAAAAAACATAAACGAATGTGGCCACAACGGACATGGCACATCGGTTGATTATAATTAATTAAAAAAATTTACAATTTAATTAAATTAATAATAATTATTTAATTAAATAAAATAAATTAATTTATTAGGTAATTATATAAAATTAATTTTATTTTATTTGATAAAATAGTTATTATTAATTTAATTTATGTATTATTATTTAATTAATTATTTAAATATTTTTTATATAATTACTTAAACGGATGTGGTGACAAGGTTTTTTCTTGTTTTTTTAGTTTTTAGTTTTTAAATTTATTGTATTTTAAATTAATTTATAAATGTTATTTAAATTTTTTTATATTTTAAATTAATTTATAAAGTATTTATTTATTTTTTGTTTTTTATAATATATTACGTAAATAAAAAATATTATTAAAATAAAATCTAAAATAAAAATAATTAACTAAAATATAAAAAAAAAAGTTCAAATATATAAACGGATTGAAGGTGAAACGAATATTGACATCAATTTTATAACAAAGATAAATTGGATATAGGATGGTAGAGGAAGCATTTGGTGTGATGGTGGTGGAAGGAGCAACACTCTAAGTTTATTACATATTCCATAGATTAGTTTCTAGAATGTTATACCTACTCTTGAAATTTGCTAGAACACTTGGCTAATAAGTATAACCTTATTTGTGTATATGCGTTGTTTGAATGAAGATGAAAAAAAAAAATTAATCTAAATTATAATTTTAACCCTTCTTTTATTTTTCTGTATACGAGTTTGGATTTTCTATTTTATTTTTCTGTAATTTTAATATTCTAAAACATTTTTAATTCTATTGTTGTTTCCACCTTAAATATTAACATTCTTATCACATCTAAAATATTATCTAATGTTTCATGATTCAGGTCTCTTTCACGGTTTATAATGACGCATACTCAACATTTACCTAATTCAAAACATTCTGTATTGTGGGGTAAACAAATATTTTATATATACTATTTTTATAGGGTAAAATTTTGTTTAAACTCATTCGAAGTTTTTTATTTTTCGTTTTTGTCCCACATTCATCTCGTCTTTTTTTTTTTTGTCAATTAAGTCTCTAAGAGTGAAAAATTGAAAGAAATTGATCCTTGCCGTTAAATAAAGTTAACAGGGTTAAGTTTCAGCTTATCTGTGCGGGTGAGGTGGCAAGATACCTTGACGTGGCGTGTAGAGAACCTTTGACGTGGGTTTTATTAATTTATATTTTACAAGGTTAAATTTAATTAAAATTGTACTATATGAAGTATACCGATAGGAATTAATTGTCGTTTATGGACAATTAACAAGTATTAATAGGTCATATTGTCTTACTCTTTACAAAATATACGGTATTGATTATTGATTATTGAGTTTGATTGCCTAAAAATATATTGCACTAATTAATATGTCAGATTGTCTTACTCTTTACAAAATATACGGTATTGATTATTGATTATTGGGTTTGATTGCCTAAAAATATATTGTACTAATTAATAGGTCAGATTGTCTTACTCTTTACAAAATATACGATATTGATTATTGATTATTGAGTTTAATTGCCTAAAAATATATTGCACTAATGGTTAATCAATGGGCTTGCCTGCCATAGCCCTATAAATTTACAATTGATGTCTAGGTACAATCTTCCTCTTCTATTCTAATAAAATTTAGACTTCTTTATATCTTGAGCGTTGGAGTGTCTTTTGCACATCAACAACCCATCAGAGTGGATGGCATTCTCAGGAAGGGTTGAAGATCAAAAGAGAACAAAGCAAAGAAGGACGACTGACCCTCGGACCAATTCAACCGAACAAAAATTAAATTTTAATTTAATTTATATTATATTCTATATATATTTTTTAATTCTATTTAAATTTGATTTTAATAAATTATAAAAATATATTTTTTTAAATATTTGCGGTACCCGCGAATATCCGCAGATATTTTAAGCAGGTATCCGTGCAGGTAGCGGGTGAATTTTTTTTTTTGTCGTGTCGAGTTACGGGTAGGCACTATCCGTGCCCGACCTCACCTGTTGCCATCCCTACACGTGGCAATTAAGTTAAACAAAGAATTAAAAAATTGGGTTTTTTGTTACCCATTTTAAGAGCTCTCATCAATGATGATACAATTTAGAACGATTTAGGGTTTGTTGTTCTTCAACATTGGGTTTGGAAAGCAATTGGAAAGCAATTGAAGGTTGGAAGTAGGAAACGAAGGCGCAAGCATGTCGATGCAGCATTCGTGTTCATGTTTGATGAAGGTTGAAAAACAGTTATTTTCATATGTCATTTTAGACCAAATTACATCCTTTACTACTTAGAATGAGCTTAGAATCAAGCAGAACTCAATAAATGAGACTGTAGAGAGTCAAAAGCTATTTTTAGCGATATTATGCTTGTTTTGCATTGTTTTGTAGCGTTTTTGAGAAAGTGAAGAATGAAGTTGAAGATAAAGGTCGCAAACTCAAGAAAAGAGAAGAAAATTAAAGATTTGAAGAGTCGACGCACCGCCCGGCGGCAAATTCCACCGTCGGACGGTCCTAGGCGAGGAGTAGGCACCTGGCGTGGGCGCTAGGCAGATTTGCGATTAGAGGCAAACCGTCGGGCGATAGTGCGATTTGAGGGAAACCGTCGGGCGCCACACTTGTTCCGTCAGGCGGTTGTTTGCTAGGCTTGGGCCTGTTTTCTATTGCGCTCCTCACCTATAAATAGCCCTATTGCGAGTTTAGATGCATTCTTTTGACAGAAGGGGGTGGCCAGACCTAATTTCACTCTCTAGAGAGGATCTCTTGGATGCTTAGGCTCCTTTTCATCTTATCTAGGGTTTGCTTTTCCATTCTTCATCC
>NW_014541837.1:2612465-2614532 GCF_000741045.1 Vigna radiata var. radiata
ACTCATCAAAATAGACCACACTTAGTCTTTTGCACTCCTGGGCAAAACCAAGACGAAAACCAGGGAACTACTCAAACATCAGGGAGGTGACACAGACTCGACAGACAGACAACAAAGACTCCCAAAACAGAAAAAAAGCTGCACAATTATCACAAAATCTAGACAGTGAAAGGAAATGGACAGTATCCAACACAAAAGAAATGAAAGCAGATACTCACAGAATCATCCAAACAATTCAGTCCATGGAAAACAATCAATCAGTTCAAGAGATGAATCAAGAGCAACAAAGCTTCACAGATGCACACAATCAGTGTTTCTCTCAAGTGTTTAAGGTAAATCAATGTCACTCAATGCACTCAAGAAAACAAACACAAATAGACTTGGCAAGCCTCTAATATCAACACTCAAACAAATATGCATGTTCAAATCAAAAGGTCTTTTCATTGTTGTAATGGGCCAAGGACAAGGGAGGATACATCTGGATAAGAAGCTACAAACCATAAGGAATAGAGGAGCAATGGGGAACAAGTGTAAACACATTCAAACACACCNACAACCTCTAATTNCATCCTCTTCTTGACTCCATTATTCACAATTTTTTTTTCTGTATTTTCTCTCTTTCTTTTCTTTTCTTTTTTTTTCTTTTTTTTTCTTTTTTTTTAATCAACACACAATTCAAAAGACAAGATACATGATATCTACAGTGCAACCGCAAGAAGAGGACTCACTTAGCCAATTCATCTGCAACTCCTAAGAGACCACACTTATTTCCAAAACAATTCCAAAGCTCCAAAATTCCCAAGGTTCAGGTGATCATGGTTTTTCACTTAGGCTATTGTATGAGCTTCAAAACAAAGAAATGGGGAAGTATAGGCTCAAGGAGGCTAACAAAGAGATCATAACAGGGTAGGCTATCTGGCTAGAGAGGCTCAATCAACAAAATGCCTTTATCATTTTCAAACATGCTCATGAATCAAGAATTATCAACAGAGTCAAGCCAAGGCAAATGTGCAAGTAATCTAGAGACATATCACACACAAGAAATATCATCAAATAGCTCAAATCTCACACAGGTAATCGGTCACAATTAATCCAACTCTTAAACATCATGATTATCTTCCAAGCAAAGAAGAGCAAGGAGTCCAACAAAACAGAGTATCAATGTAGTGAAGGGAAACTAACAACCTAATCACAGTCCAGAATTCACAAAAAGCATGCAAAACTGTACACAAGACTCAACAAAATTCACTAGAAAACGAAATCTAAACAAAGAACAACCTCCCCTAATAGATCACACTTAAACGACACAATGTCCTCAGTGTGTCACAATCAGCAGATCAACAATCAGCAGAGTCAGCAGATATAGACAAAGTGCATAAAAGTGAGGAGGGAAGGAGAAAAGAAACTCCCTGAGTCAGCTGGGAGGGTAGGTGCGGTAGACCAAAGACGTCTCCTCCACCACTGCATCCAACAAAGAAGGATTGCTGAGGAAAGGCTTCAGTCTATGCCCGTTCACCTTGAAGCTTGTAGATGCAGATGGATCCTGTATCTTTACTGCACCATAAGGATAAACATTAGTCACAACAAAAGGTCCAGTCCACTTTGATCTCAACTTACCACCCATGAGGTCGAGCCTAGAGTTATACAACAAAACCTGCTGGCCAACCTCGAAGTCCTTTCTAACAATGGAACCTCTTGGTCCTCTCTTTGTAGAACTTCGAATTCTCATAGGCCTCCAAGCGGATCTCATCCAATTCATTCAGTTGCAACTTCCTTTCCTCTCCAACTTGGTCAATGGAGAAGTTGCAAGTCTTCACAGCCCAATATGCCCGATGCTCAATCTCAACTGGTAAATGACATGCCTTTCCAAAGACAACCCAATGGGTGCTTTGTAGGCAGTCCTGTGAGCCCAAAGAGCATCGTCCAACCTATTGCTCCAATCCTTCCTGTTGGGCTGGACAATCTTCTCCAAAATCCTCTTAATCTCCCTGTTGGAGATCTCAGCCTGCCCATTTGTCTGGGGGTGGTAAGGTGTAGAAACTCTGTGCGTCACCCCATATTTCTTAA
>NW_014541837.1:2622072-2623401 GCF_000741045.1 Vigna radiata var. radiata
GTTAGAGTTTTATTGGTCCAAATTGTAATTTGAAGCCCAAAATCAGATTTTATTTGATTAATAATATACAGATGGGCCAAACAGGTAGTCTTTACCCTTGCACCTCCCAAAATTTCCTACATGCACCCCCAGTTCTAAACCAGGCCAATACTGAAGCCCAACAGGAATCCTTTTTCTCCTACACCCCTAGATTTTCCTATCCACACCCTTCCTAACCAAAAACCACCAGATTACGCCATGTGGCAATCCATCTTACCAAGATCTGTCCAACCACAATCTGCCACCTTATGCCCCATGCCACGTCATCATCTTTCACCCACTGAAACCCTAATTCCCAAATCCAAACCCTAGCCACCCATGGCCGCCACTATCCTCGAATCCGGCAACCATAACGCCTCGACCACTTTCTTCCTCGCGTCGTCGGAGTGCAGGCCGCTGCATTCGTCTTCTCCTCCATCAACCGCGGCCAATCACCAGCCACCGCCATCTCCACGCACGACAACATCTTTCAACACTCACCATCCTTCATCATCGGCCCACCATCCACCACACCACAGACTACCACCAACGTTGCAAAGCCGTCTCGAAGCACCAGCAGAGGAGAATCCAGAGACGCGATGGCAGCCATCTCACAACCTGCAGAAACCCAGATCCAAAAATCGCCTCAAACATGCGCCCTCACCATCGTTCTCGCATCTTCACGAGTCCGCCATTCGCGCAGCACCACAACCACCGGTGTACCATCCATAGCCCACGCTGCCGCAGCATCCTTCTCGACGCGTCACCTTCTTCCACCATCTTGCCGCTGCACACCGTTCAACTTCTCCTTCATCTTCATCACCTGCAATCCAGAAAACGCAAAGCACCACCGAGAATCTCCGTCGCGCAGCACGTTCATCACCATCTGCAAATCGAAAAAACTCCAGATGCAGAAAACCCAGAAACATAAAATCCGCACCAGATCCACCACGCCGTCACGAGATTCCAAGAATGCGCCGTTCATCTTCATCGATTTCGCACCTGCAATCAAAACCAGACCTGCAGAAAACAAACCCAAGTTCGTCTTCCATTCTCGTAGTGCAGAGGCAGAATGAAGCATTCCAAGTTCGTTTACCCCTAATTCCAAAACCCTAATTTTGGATGGAAAAGGGGCAGACACGTGGCGGCATCTCATTGGTGCGTCATGTTGAGTCAAAAGCTGGTCAATGCTGTTTGAATCTGGTCAAGACTGGTCAACTGGGGGCTTTCTTGCAATTTTGGAAAGAAACAAAGGGACTTAAGTGCAGATATAGAAAAATCAGGATATTTGTGCAATTTTGGAAAATCAGA
>NW_014541837.1:2631341-2633611 GCF_000741045.1 Vigna radiata var. radiata
TAGATGCTTCAGCTGGAGGCAGTATTTGTAGGAAGACTAAAGATGAAGCTTATAATTTGATAGAACTTATGGCTGACAACGAAGAAGCACATAATGCGCATGTTGATGCTATTCAAGAACTTTCAATGGTTCAAAATAACGTGATTACACAACAGTTGGAGGAAGTGACAAGAAGACTTGCTGAGTTATCGTAGACAGTTATAGAAACTTCAAAGGCCCCACAAATGTTTCATTTCAACCCTATTCAGAGAAGTACAGAATCCGAAGAAACTTTCCAGAGAATTATGAAGAAAAATGTTTGTGTTGTTGACTGCGTGGAGAAAGGTAGGGGGAAGAAGCTTGTGAAATTGTTACTAGAAGTGGAAGAATTGTAAAAGAACGAGAGGTTGATAAAAAAGTAAGTATAGAAGAAGAAAAGGATCAAAAGGANGAAGGTGAAGAAAAAGATATGTGGAACGAGAAACAAAAAGAAGAAGCTGAGAAGTTCAAAGAGAAGGAGTATGTAAAACCACTGCCATATCCAAAAATATACTCCAGAAAAGAGAAACAGAGACAATTTGATCGTTTCATGGAAATTTTCAAGAAATTGGAAATAACCATTCCATTCTCTAAGGCACTCCAGCAGATACCATCCTATTCAAAGTTTTTGAAAGAGATTATTACGAAAAAAAATATGCCGAAAAAGAAACAATTGAGCTAGAAGGGAATTGCAGTGCTATCATTCAACGGTCATTACCTCCTAAATCACCCGATCCAGGGAGCTTCACTATTCCTTGTGCTATTGGAGAGCTAGAGGTTGGGAAAGCTTTGATTGACCTAGGAGCCAGTATAAATCTGATTCCTCTGGCCATGTTCAAAAAGTTAAAAGGGGTAGAGCTCAAACAAACTAGAATGGTTCTCCAATTAGCTGACAGATCCCTCAAATATCCTTATGGAATTGCTGAAGATGTGATTGTCAAGGTTGATAAATTCTTGTTTCCAGTAGATTTTGTTGTTATGGAGATGGAAGAAAATGGAGATGCACCTTTAATTCTTGGACGACCCTTCATGAAAACTGTCAGAATTGTTATTGATGTGGAAAAAGGGAAGCTTAAGGTCCAGGTGCAAGATGAAGAGGTGAACTTTGATGTATTTCAAGCTATGTCACATCCCAAAGACGACAAGTCATGCTTTCAGATGGACCTGGTGGAGGAAATCTGTATGAGACAAGAAAATAGAGTTCGTAATGTATCCATGTTAGAAAGAACTTTGACTAATGAATGTGAGGATCTGAACGAGGAGGAAGATAAACTACATCAGAAATTTATACAGGAGCTAGAAGCAGCAAAAGAAGTTTCACCTGAAAAAGTACTCTTCGAACAGATGGATCGTACAGAAAAAGCTTCAGACAGTAAGATTGAACTGAAGGAATTGCCACCACACCTGAAGTATGTGTTTTTGGAGGATAACGGAAAAAAAACCTGTCATCATTAGTGCTTCATTATCTCAAGAGGAAGAAAGAAAATTGGTGGGAATTCTCAAAGAGAACAAAGGTGCCATTGGTTGGTCAATTGTTGATCTCAAAGGTATAAGTCCAACTTATTGTATGCATAGAATTCTGATGGAAGACGATTACAAGCCTATTGCTCAACCACAGAGGAGACTTAATCCTGTCATGAAAGAAGTTGTGAGAAAAGAGGTATTGAAGCTGTTAGAAGCAGGAATTATCTATCTAATTTCTGATAGCAAATGGGTAAGCCCAGTTCAAGTGGTACCGAAGAAAGGAGGGATGACTGTCGTTCACAATGAAAAAAATGAGCTTATTCCGATAAGGACAGTCACGGGGTGGCGGATGTGCATTGACTATAGGAGACTAAATATAGTCACCCGGAAAGATTATTTTCCCTTACCTTTCATGGATCAGATGGTGGAAAGATTAGCGGGGCAAGCTTATTATTGCTTTCTGGATGGATATTCTGGATATAACCAAATAGTGGTGGACCCTGAAGACCAAGAGAAAACAGCATTTACCTGTGCCTTTGGTATATTTGCCTACAGAAAAATGCCTTTTGGATTATGTAACGCTTCCGCAACTTTTCAGAGGTGTATGCAAGCAATCTTTGCTAATTTTATGGAAAAAAACATTGAAGTCTTTATGGATGATTTTTCAGTTTTTGGAGATACTTTTCAAAAATGCTTGTCTAATTTGGATGCAGTTCTCAAACGATGTGTTCAAACAAATCTTGTCTTGAATTGGGAAAAATGTCATTTCATGGTTACAGAAGGTATCG
>NW_014541837.1:2635631-2637593 GCF_000741045.1 Vigna radiata var. radiata
GATTGGTCACAGAAGTTAGACGATGCTCTCTGGGCATATAGAACTGCCATGAAAACTTCTATGGGGTTATCGCCTTTTCAGTTAGTCTATGGAAAAGCATGTCATTTGCCAGTTGAAATGGAACACAAAGCTTGGTGGGCTTTGAAATTTTTGAACTTTGACCCTGATAAGGCTCAAGGGAAACAAGGCAACCAGCTGCTAGAACTTGAAGAAATGCGGTTGCATGCTTACGAATCATCCAGGACTTACAAAGATAAGGTGAAGTTCTATCATGACAAGAAGTTAATTAAGAGAACTTTCCATCCAGGGGATTTGGTTCTTTTATTCAATTCGCGGCTAAAGTTATTCCCCGGGAAACTGAAATCAAAATGGTCGAGACCTTTTGTGGTGAAACGTGTATTCCAAAGTGGAGCAGTGGAATTAGAATCGTCGACTGATGATAATCAGCAACGGAGCTGGATCGTGAATGGCCAAAGGCTTAAACACTATGTGGGAGGAGATGTGGAGCAATTTGCCTCAGTCATGATGTTGTAGATCCATGAGGTTTGGGTCAGGCTCGTGACGTTAAACAAGCGCTACTAGGAGACAACCTAGTTTTCTCTCTTTTACTTCTACTTTTTAAATTCTTAGAATAGGTTGAACTTTAATTTCAGTGTGTATTCTTGGCTTGAATACTTTTTCTGAAGATGTTTGACTGACTGATATGCATGGTGAGACTATTTGATGATGATTTGACATGATTGATAATTGAGTTGTTTTGCATGTTAATATTCTATGAAACAGATGTATGATGAATTATGATTGTGGTTATGATGCTAAGCAGGGTATATGAATGGATTTTGTGTGAGAAAGCATGTTGTGTGAGGTATTAAGCTCCAGAGTTTTTATTGTTGTATGCATTGTTCACAGGAAAACATGAATGATTTTGCCTAAGTTTCTTGATGATTGATTGAATTGCATGTGAATGTCATATGATCAAGGCCATTCTTAAAAACCCTTCTCTAGCCAAATTTTCACCCAAAGTGCTTAAAAATATTATACCCTTTTTGAACCTTAGCTTTAAACAGGATGTGAACCCTTGTCTTTAAATTCTTTACCTTGAGTTGGGATGAGCTTAATTGTATGTGATGAAAAGGTTCAAGTTTAGGGTTGTATGGGGGAAAATTGAAAAGCAATTGTAAAACATTGAGCAAATTTTGAGAAAGAAAAATGCATGATAAAAAGAAAAGAAAAGAAGAAAAGCATGAAAGTGAGCTCAATGTAAAAGAAAAGGGAAGAAGTTGGGAATAAGTGGGATTGGTGAGGAAGAGAGTTGTGCTTAAATTTTGAACATCATGGTAGCTCTCTTATCTCAAGGACTTTGTATTCCAGAAAAAACAATTTCTCTTGGTAGCCAACCTCATTACAAGCCTTGGAAAAGTCCTTTTGATGACATTTTCATGTAAAGATGTTGATTGTTTGAGATGAATGGCAATTTTATTCCTTGTGACTTGTGAATGATAGAGAGTTGGAGTATTACCCTAAACACTTGAGTGATTGAGTGAAACACTTGCTTGGTATGAACTGTTAATTTTCATGAGTGCATTTTTGCTTAGTGGATTGATCATTCATAATGTGTAACATCTGTTGTGTAATCTCTAGATTGAAAGCATGCATGCATCTTAATTTGATTTCACTGAAGATCTGAGATTGAGTAGTGTTCGTCATGTACTTTAGGAGTGTTAAATCATTGGATGAAATAGTAAAAAGCCAAGCTTTGTTTTGTGTGTTGTTTTGTTTTGTTTCCTTGAGGACAAGCAAAGTTCTAAGTTTGGGGTGTTGATGAAGGTTGAAAAATAGTTATTTTCATATGTCATTTTAGACCAAATTACATCCTTTACTACTTATAATGAGCTTAGAATCAAGCAAAACTCAATAAATGAGTCTATAGAGAATCAAAAGCTATTTTTAGCGATATTATGC
>NW_014541837.1:2638498-2688374 GCF_000741045.1 Vigna radiata var. radiata
ATGAAATTGTAAACCCCCAACAACTCCATTCATCCATTGTTTTCTTCTTGTCAATTGAATCAATCTCTTTTGCATGTTCATATTTTATTCTCGAACTCAATTAATTAATTTTTCTTTTCAAGTCTTACGATTTTAATTCACGCGAACGATAAGGCCTTTCAAGTCTCTTGGGAAAACGATACTTAGACTTACCATTTATTATTACTTGATATGATTTGGTACGCTTGCCAATCCATTAACAGTGTTCATGGTCCAATTGCAATGATTGTCGGAAGCAATTGCGGTCTGTCAGCTCTCGTGGAGATGGAGGCTGGAATAGGAAGGAGGTGTCACCGATTTGTTATTATGGAGAGAAGTCTGTGCTGAGGACTGCGAAAACCACTAAGAATAGAGGAAAACAGTTCTGGAGTTGCCCTAGGTATAAGGGTGGAGGTGAAAATGTTGGATACAACTACTTAAAATGGTGGAGTGATTTGGGAACTGAGGAAAGTGTTAGTTGTGAGCTGTTGGAAACAAATGATATGAGGTTGCTCAAGACTTTTGAAAATGATGAGAGGTTGCTAAAGAATGTTGAAAACGAAAGGGATAACAAGATAGTTGTTGTGCAAAAAGTTGTTATCAGTCTTGAAAAGTAGATGAAAATTTTGGTTGGGGTTGTTTGTATTCTATGTGTAATCAACATGATTGCAGTTGCAATGTTGATGGGAAGGGCATGATAATGTCTGGCTAAGTAGTTTTGTTGTAGATTGTTGTGTTACTTGCAAATGTAATAGTTGTAGATGTTTGTTTAATGAAATGAAGATTTGCAGTCTATATTGTTGTTCTGGGCTGATGTTCTTGTTTGTTTAATCTGCCATTCACAATTTTATGTTCCAAATAAAATAAAAATTAAACTTTTATTTTTATTTTTTGTGGGTAACGGATATCTGCGGGTACGGATAGTATAATACCCGCACCCGACCCGTTTATAAACGGGTATTAAAATATCCACTATTTGCAGGTTTCGGGTAATAAATATTTGCGGGTATCAACTATTCGTCGTGGATTTTATCTGTGGATATCCGCAGACGCGGATTTTTTTGCCATCCCTAGCCACGTGCATAATAAAACCCACGTCAAAGGTTCTTTGCACGTCACGTCAAGGTATCTAGCCACCTCACCCGCACAGGTAAGTTGAAACTTAATCACGTTAACTTCATTTAATGGCAATGGTCAATTTCTTTCAATTTTTCACTCTTAGGAACTTAATTGGTAAAAAAAATAAGACGAAGACGAATATGGGACAAAAATGCAAAAATATGAGTCTCTGAATCAGTTTAACCTAAAATATTTAAGAGTAGTTATGACATCTCAAGTTATACTTTCCTTATTACTACTTTTTTACAACAAAAAGAAAAATAAAAGTTAAAAGAAATAAAATATTATAAATTATCACTTATTTTTAAATGATGTAGAACTTTTAAATATTTGCATCAATTTTATATTTTAATTAATTAAATATTTTTATAATATCTTAAACGAATAAAGTTCAATTAAAGAAATCAACAAAATAAAATGCGTACAGAATAAATATTAGCGCAACATAATATCTTTTCTCATATATGCAAATTAAAATTGTAAAAATAATACTATCTATAAGGACAAATAAAATATTTAAAGTAGAGTTGTCAAAATGGGTAATCCGGCTCGACCCGGCCCGGCCCACCACGGATTGATCACTTAGTGAGCCAATCCAACCCGGCTCATTTATTAGCGAGCCAGAAAAACTTGAACCCGACCCGACCCACCACGGGTTGGTGGGTAAACGGGTTGGCTCACTAGCCCATTTAATTACTTTTTTTTAAAATAAAAAAAAAATACAAACTTTCTGTAATTTAAATTTAAACAATTTTCATTCTCAAAATATCATGTTAAAGACAATTCAAATAATAATAAAAAGTACAATATAATCCAAATGTCATTAAAAAACAAACACAAAAAACATACAAATAAGTTTNTTATATTCATCATTTGTTGTTCTTGTTGTAAACCTTGACCCTTGTTCTTGTTGTCTCCAAATTCACTAATAAAGATTTTCCTAATATCAGAACAATTCCGACAATTAATAAAAAATATTAGTTAAAAAAGAGAGAAACAGTACTCAAAAACATCAACAAAAAATTGATAGTTTAATCTGTAACATAATTTCCCAAATTCAAAAATATCAAAAAGAGCTTGTTCAAATAATGTATACTCAAATTATTTAAATAAAATGAACAAAATCTTATACAAGCATGTCAGAACATGAAAAAATCATTCCATGTCTTCAAATCCCCCAAAACAAAAAACAAATTCGCAAATCCTTATTTTTCTCATTATAGGGTTTTTGAAAAAAAAAAAGAAAGAGAAGTGAGGAAACAAAAATGTGGAGAAAAGAGAAGAAAAAAGGAAGGGTGTTTTACCTGCTTCTTGAATAATTTGAGTGAAGTGAGGGTGAGAGCACCGTCAAATGAGAGCAAGTACTGTGAAAGTAGAGCCGTCAAAATGGGTTACAACCCGCTAGCCAACCCGGCCCATCACGGGTTCGGGTCGGGTTGGGTTTGAAAAATACAACCCACTTATATGCGGGTCAGATTTCAACCTGGCTCATTTAGACCCGCTCATGCGGGTTGAACCCGTGGTGAGCCGGGTTGGCCCACCAATCCACCTACCTAATTTTTTTTTAAAATTTATTATTTTATTTATGAAACCCTAAAAAAATAAAATACTTTCTTCACTCACTGTGTATACCAAAAAAGTAACCTCTGCTCTCACAAATCACTCTCACGGTACTGCTCTCATTTGAAGGTGCTCTCACTCTCACTTCACTGAAATTCTTCAAGGAGCATGTAAAACACCCTTCCTTTTTTCTTCTCTTTTCTCTACATTTTTGTTTTCTCACTTCTCTTTCATTTTTTTTTCAAAAACCCTATAATGACAAAAATAGGGGTTTGCGAATTTGTTTTTTTGTTCTGGGGGATTTGAAGACATGGAATGATTTTTTCATGTTCTGACATGCTTGTATTAGATTTTGTTCATTTTATTTAAATAATTTGAGTATACATTATTTGAACAAGCTCTTTTTGATATCTTTGAATTTGAGAAATTATGTTACAGATTAAACTATTAAATTTTTGTTGATGTTGTTGAGTACTTATTCTCTTTTTTTTTACTAATATTTTTTTATTGATTATCGGAATTGTTCTGATATTAAGAAAATATTTATTAGTGAATTTGGAGACAACAAGAACAAGGATCAAGGGTTACAACAAGAACAAAAAATGATGAATATAAGAAACTTATTTGTATGATTTTTGTGTTTGTTTTTTAATAACATTTGGATTATAGTGTACTTTTTATTATTATTTTGAATTGCTTTTAACATAATTTTTTGGGAGTGAAAATTGTTTAAATTTAAATTACAGAAAGTTTGTATATTTTATTATTTTAAAAAAGATGTAATTAAATGAGCTAGTGAGCCAACCCGTTTACCCACCAACCCGTGGTGGGTCGGGCCGGGTTCAAGTTTTTCTGGCTCGCTAATAAATGAGCCGGGTTGGGTTGGCTCACTAAGTGACCAACCCGTGGTGGACCGGGCCGGGTCGAGCCGAGTTATCCGTTTTGACAGCTCTACGTGAAAGTGATTTGTGAGAGTAGAGGTTACTTTTTTGGTATACATAGTGAGTGAATAAAGTATTTTATTTTTTAGGGTTTCATAAATAAAATAATAAATTAAAAAAATAAAATTAGGTAGGTGGGTTGGTGGGCCAACCCGGCTCACCACGGGTTCAACCCGCATGAGTCGGGTCTAAATGAGCCGGGTTGAAATCTGACCCGCATAGAAGTGAGTTGTTTTTTTCAAACCCAACCCGGCCCGAATCCGTAACCGACCGAATTGACTCGCGGATTGTGATCCATTTTGACGACTCTAATTTAAAGCTTAAGATTACGATTTATCCTTTTTTTTCCTTCCTGCGATAAGTACAAAATAGTTATCAACTATTTATATTATTAATTTTTAAGTACATTTTTTCATATTCAATATTTAAACGAATTTTAGTTAATATATTTATTTAACTCTTACTTTTATTCATTTTAACATAAGGTTGATAAATTTCTGACTACAAGCTTGTAATAAAGTTTTGTATGAATTAAAAAAAATAAGGACTATGAAAATTTATTCACAAATTAATTAGCTTAGTTAATTATAAGTTCAAATAATGAAATTTTAAGATAAAAGGTTAAATTAGTTTGGAAATAGAGACAATTTAATTTACTAAGCTTTACTTTTTCCTTGAAAAATAATGTTTTAGTACATTAAAAAAAAAAAAAAGAGGTTAGTCCAAAATCCAAATAAGCTAAGAATGAAACAATTAAGGAGGAAGAATATTTGTGAGATGTTATTATAGTTTATTATTTCCAATTTCGGTGTCTGAATTATTACATTATTAATTTTGTTTATAATCGATGTTTGGTGTAATATTTCGTAATTATTTTTACTGAAATATTTTTTCAACCATATTTTAATTTATGGATTAAATATGTTTTTCGTCCTTTAATTTTTATGAAAGTTAAAATGAGTCTCTTTTCGAAACTTTAACCTAATTTAGTCATTCAATTTTGAAAATATGTGGATTTAGTCCTTTTAACCAAACTTTGCTAAAATTTATTTGAGACATTTCAAAATAGCATTTGAGGTGTTTACATTATTCAACACATTTTTTCTTGAATGTTAATTGATAAATGCATTTGAAACTTCAAATAAACTTAACCAAATTTAGTTAAAAGGACTAAATTAGTCCAAAGATTCAAAGAGTAACTAATTCCGATTTTAACTAAAAGTTAAGGAACCAACAACATATTTAACTCTTAATTTATTAAAGTTGGATTTTACTTCAAACTTTTAAATTCAAAACTTGAATCAACTTAATGTTAATGAATCTCTAACATTTTTTCTCTCTTTCTCTTGATAATTATGTATAGAATAATATAAAATATAATTAGGAAATTACTATTACCTTATAAAAAAAACTGATCACTGTAATATCTATTTTTTTAAACAAATTACAATTATTAACATATACCAATTTGAAGAAAACTATAAAATAAAAATTAAAAACACTTATCAAATATACAATTTAGTATATGTTTTAGTTAATTTATTTTAAAAAAGTTATTTCTAACCTTTATAAATGATTCTCTTAAAAAATATTATTTTTTAATCCAAAAAACAAAACAAAAAAACAATCATTATTATGGAGAGCAGTTAGTAATCATGGGGTACGAAAAGAAAAAGTTGAAAAAAGTACCTCGGGCCACAGCATAACACACAGGCCCAGAAAGCCCATACGGAGATGAGATAAAATTACTATAGAATCCTTCATGAGGATAACCATTTTATTGGCACACATTGGATATATATCAGTTGGCAACGGATATGAGTGATATAACATAGATTTTGTTTTTCCAAGGTTTGATGAAGAATCTCTCTGTTTCACACTTCACTCATTTGAGCTCCTTAAGGATCATGCCTCCTTTCACAAGCTTGCATGGAATCTCCAAAACCTTAATTCCCCTGAAATGCCTTCAAAATGCACACAATACCATAAAAAGAGGACAAGTGGTTGGATTTCTTGGAAGCAAAACACAAGAGGAACCATCAGAATGTTCAGTTCAGACCACAAGAAGAACAGCAGCAATAGGGCTTACCACTCTAGTCCTCACATGGCCATTCAGTGACAAGATTTCATCAGCCAAAGATAATGGTTTCTGGGTTGAAGATCACCCTCTTCCTCGATTAACTGTCACAAACAGTAAGCTCTCTTGTAACTAGTTAACACTTGGCAAATAAAATGAGTTCTTGAAGTTTGGTTTATTTTGTTCATTTTACAATGACTGTCTTAAAAATGATGTGAATTTTTATTATTTGGTTAGATATTGCAAATGAGAAAACAGGAACACGTTCTTTTCTTAAAAGGGGACTGTTCATGCCAGATATTGGACTGAAAGGAAGTGTGCAAAGGATTAAGAGATATTCCTTTGATCTTCTAGCCATGGCAGATTTGGTACATGCAGACACACTCAACTATGTGAGGAAGTACCTAAGACTCAAGTCTACCATCATATACTATGATTTTGACAAGCTTATCTCTGCCACTCCAGTGGATGATGAAAAGCAGCAACTTACTGATATGGCTAACAAGTTGTTTGATAATTTTGAAAGGGTAATATTCTTTCTCTTTCTCCTTCAAAATTACATGTTTTATCAGTTAGTATTATGCTATAATAGTGGCTGGACCAATTGTTGAAGTGCATTTGTGATTCAATGACAGCTTGAAGAAGCTTCAAGGAAGAAAAGTCTACCTGAAACAAAATCCTGCTATCAGGAAACTGAAGTTTTGCTTAAAGATGTCATGGACCGGATGGATGTATTGTACGAAACAATTTAATGAAGCTGTTACTATTTCTCTTGTCAAAAATCAATTATACGTGTTTGATGTACAATACTGATTCCATGAGATGGGGTGCTCTTCAAGAACATAGGAGGATGTTATGTCAGAAGAATTGCAAATGTTTGATAGTGTCAACTACTATTATAGTGATTTCAATTATTGATGGATATGTATCACCACCCTGGCGATTATATGATGTTATGTATTCCAAGTTAGAAACATGCTAATGCTACCTTACAGCCAAATGCTTGAGTGAATACCAATTCAACAATTCTTTTAAGAACAGAAAAGTACAGAAGCACGTGACTAGCTCCACAGTAGAGAATGTCTTAAAAATTTGGAGATTTAATTTAGTATGTCTTATGTATGATACATTCTCAAGATAACAATGATTATTACTTTGAATGTAACACTTTTGACATTAATTATTCCAAAAATGTCTGATACTGACACATGTTTCATGATAAGAAAGAAGAGTAACAAGAAATGGTGAATATAAGACAAAGCTGAATTGCAAAAAAATAAAACTACCGCAATGAAAAATCTCTTTTTAGCTAAATGAATACTTAATAACTTCTTCACTATACATTACAATCTATAGACGTGATGTAATGTAACATCACTGATGTTAGAATTGAAGTTATTTTTGCTGTAGTAGCGATTACACAAATAGGTTAAACAATATATTCATTCATTCATTGATGTATGTAAAGATTAGAAATAGGTCAAGCGAGATTCTATAGGGCGTCCATTGGTGTGACGGCGTGGTGTTCCAATTTCACATGCATTAACTCTTGATGCAAACCGGAGTGAGCATAGTGACTCTCCTGCTGAAGCTTGGTCAGGAGAGATGTTGACAAACATCAATGTTTTTGAGTCTCCACCAAGACAAGGCTGTTCAACATTGTATCCAACACAACAAATCAGATCACCTCAAATGATTACAAGACAACAACAAAGAAGCATTCAATGCAGTAAAATTTTCAAAACTGCTGCATTGAAATTTTTGTTTATCAATCAACTGATTTCTGTCTAATATCCCAGCTACATGACATGATTTCTTTGATTTCCTATAGTTGAAACATATTTTAGTTATGAAATAGTTTATTAGAAATTACAATAAAGAGATTCTAACAATGTATACCATGGAAGTCCCTCATGAGATTGTGTTGAATTTAATGTACAAGAAATAACTATGCACTACAGATTGTTTTGAAGTATGAACAAAGAATAATCACCTGAAGTAGGTATGTTAGCTTTGAGTTCCTGAATGGGATATGATCCTCCTTCTTGGCCAAGGCAAATATGACATCACTTAATGATGACAGACTTTTATTTATTGCCTAATTACAATACAAAGAAAGTTTAGATTAATAGAAAGAAAATAAGTGATGCTATTTGAAATTGAAAACATCATGAGTTTACTTACTTGAGTTTCTTTCAATCGGTCCCCGGTTGACCCACTCCTCGAAAGACGCTCACTTCCAGCAAGATCAATGAGATTTAGAATGCCTTGTACTTGTTGATCAGTGCTCTAGCAGTACAACATAGGTTGCAATATGAAAACATGTTAGAATGTTTTGGAGTTTATGAAATGGTTCAACTTTTATCAGAGGAGAAACAACCATACCTCATTCACACCATAGATTCGAAGAGTGAATACAAAATGACTTCTAGAAGATTGTTCATTCATCTGAGTTTTGCCCACAGATCTAAAAGAAAAACCAATGTAGTTAAATTCAACATCCAAAGGCAAAGGATTTTAACTTCTATAAGTAAATGTATCAAAGTATTTTTGTTGCACTAGAACTATGTCATGTTATTTTTTCCAAAATTAGTAGCTCATTTCTCTTGATCCTATACTATGAATATTTGGGATATGCAACACAATAGCTACATTGAAAAAGAGCACTAGAAACCAATAAAGGAAGCTTATGAAGTAATTACCTGCTGTTAGCAGCTTGACTTAAAAGAAATGCAACCTCTTTTACACTCTGAACATCCACTACCGTTAGATCAGAAACATGTGTATTTCCATTGGCATCATGTTTGATTGAGTATTGCTTCCCAGGAGTACCATTTTCCACACGTGTTGGTGTTCCATCAGATGATGACTTATTTGTAGATAACAAATCACGAATGGTTTC
Organism: Vigna radiata var. radiata; assembly: GCF_000741045.1. Lineage (NCBI taxonomy): Eukaryota > Viridiplantae > Streptophyta > Magnoliopsida > Fabales > Fabaceae > Vigna > Vigna radiata. The sequence continues at coordinate 2,647,116 of NW_014541837.1, forward strand.
ATTGTATATTTCCAACATAGACACCTGCCAAATTTTAAGCATAAACCTTCTTAGACCTCAACATTGCAATTCATGATCCATTACATGAATAACTAAACTGTAATTTATATCACCTGCATTTCATATTTCCAGCCTTGGGGTTTCTGAGACTGTTTTGCTTGAAATATTTGTTCTAGCGAACGAGGGATCAAGCCCTTCTCTTCTGGATGTCCAGGCCTGCCCATCATTGTATAAGTTTTCCCTGATCCTGTCTGACCATAGGCAAAAATACAAACCTGGAAAAGAAAATGTCCATTATAACACATTATCAATCAAAACTCAAAAGTCTTTTTGATTATAGAACAAAGATAATCAAAAAGGCAGTTATACCTTTTTAGCAGTTAATCTGACTAGCAATTACTCAATTGTTCGCAGTTATGCAATGCATATAATATGATTTGAAATAACATAAAAGGAATAAGAGACAACTTTAAGAGATTACCTTATAACCATCAAGAGCACTCTGCACAAGCTGTGAAATTTCAATAAAAACTTCCTCTTGTAACGCATCAGGTGCAAAAACTTTATCAAATGTGAACGAATGTTTTTGGCCTAAAATAGAAATAGCGATATAAGTTACAACATTGTTAAATTATAGTATGTAATAAGCATACATGAAATAGAAAAAAGAGCAACTTCAGGTTCAGTATCATGAGACTTACCACTTTGTGTCAATTCGAGGCCCCGTCCAGAAGCTTCCATCGATGTGGGATAAGATATAACCTTTCCTTCTGTGCTACAAGCCTCATCAGGTAACAAAGGCCGCACTCTACAGAACACGCGGATGTTCCCTTTCAGTTCCTGTAAAAACAGAGATTAATATGGTCTGCATATTGTTTCCATCACCAACGAAATTTGGCTCAGGGAATTACCAAAATTGTATTGTGTAATTCTTTCCTCAATTTCTCCCCTACTATAACTTTATATTCTGCATCTTCCAAACGCCTTTGCAACTCATGTACAAGCTTTTGTTGCCCTTCAAATTCTGTTCTTGTCTCATTTGCAGATATGTCAGAAACCTAATAAGGAACAAAAATCCAATGTATCATATCACAAGTCCAATGGGACTTCATTTTCTTTTAACTTTATGCCTCATTCATTACCTGCAGTTTCTCCTCTGCAGTGGTGAGCTTGTCTTGCAGCACCTTTATCCGCTCATCTTGCAAAGCACATTTTGCCTGTGCAGAAAAATCATTACATTTCTACATTAACAACAATAGGAAGTGACATTTACCAAAAAGAACAAGATTAAACCAACCTCCAGTTCATTTGTTCTTATGGTCAAGTTGTTTAGTTCGGAGCAGGACTTCTCTGTAGAATCTTTCGACTTCTCTAATTCAGTAGTTAAAGTTTGCACTTGAGATAGTTGGCGGTCCCGTTCATCCCTCACTTGTTGCAGCTCAACACGAAGTGATCCAACTTCACTGGCCAAGGCATCCTTCTGTTTTGTGGCCTCTTCTTGAGAAGACTAGTAAACCAACCAATGAAACTACTTAAGATACTAGTTGCATGATAAGCAAAACAGGCTTGAATTCCAAGGAAGGATAGTAATAACATATCAACATTTACGTAGGTTAGAATACATAAATAAGAACATGCTGAAGAAAGATAAAACACACATCACATCAACTCTTAAAACTCTACAGCTTTCTTAATAAATTAAATCCAATGAGAAAAAGCTTTCAAATATTTATCAATCTCTAGCTCTTCACACTAAGGACTATTATGAGATCTTTCAGAGCACTCTGATAAAAACACGTGTACACACACCTCAGCAGATATCCTAAGATCATATGGTTCCTGCTTTGTGTCAATGTCCAAAATCAACGTACAAATGAAAAACCACACAGCATCTGGTTTTGTATGCAAGGACTTCTGCGATGATTGAATGCATTTATGCCAGGTTCAAGGAGGGATATAGGGCCAGTATTGATTACATTCAAATGAAATTGGCATTTATAAAATTCTCTCTTAACCGTTTAAGGTAATTGGTATGTGTGTCCAAATTAATTACCACCATAGATTCTTACATTGGAGTATGTAACAGTGGAGGAATTGATTCCAGAGGTTTGTAAAATAGGCAACAAGAAAATTTGAGTTTACTACAAGATTAATTCAACTTTCACACAAACTGCCACTCTATATGGTCATTCAGCTGAGCAATCAGTTGAAAAGGTAAACCCCATTTTTTCTGCGTTCTTTTACTTGAAAAGACTCTAGCAACTAGTAATGTGTTAATGTTTTCAGGTGAAGAAATTCCCCCACTGAAAATCTACTATTGAAGGCTAATTATCATTAGGAGAACCATAGAAATTTGTTTAATAGCAAACGTTTACCTAGAGAGTTTAGTTAAACTACAAACCATTCTAAACCAAACCAAAAGTACACCTTATTCTTGTGTGAAGAGCTCAATAACTCTACAAGCATCATTCTTGCAAACCAGAAATTCAGTTAAATAAGATCAACCCTCGTGAAATAGCAACATGAAAAAGGAAAGAAAAAGCACGGCCAGGAAGACATGTAGTCAGGTCATTAAAAACAAGTTTTTCAAATATCAATGGCATTCAATGCATCCTAGAAGTGTCATTTTCATCTAAACATGCCCATTAGCAAAAAATCAAGAATAAATTAGTTATTGGATTCTTCCCAACCATCTCTACCAGCAAAAAAGTTTTACACATTCCAGTGATCATTAAGAGAGTTGCAGACTTGTAGGTATCAACTATATTGCTCTCTTACACATGACTACTAGACTTTGAATTGAAACAGTTCACACTTCAGAGCAGCACACTCACCATAGACAAAGTAAGCTGGCCCTTTAACATAGTAAGGCTCTCCACTACAGCACCTTTCTCTTTCTCCACACGCTTAAGTTCAGTTTCAACTGTAGAAAGCTCTGAATGAAGTTTTCCATTATACTGCTGCAAGCTGGTTATGTAATCTTGCAACCGCTTATACATGTCATTCAGTGATGATATCTGTAGAAATTCATTGATGTAGACATTTGGATATAAGAATAATTCCTGACACAGCTAACAGCATCAGATAAGAAGCATAAAAAATATTGAATCGAGATTGATATTATTTTACCTTCTGATTTGCACTTTGAAGATCCCGTTGTGCTCTTCCAAGATCTTCCTGAAGTGTATTCTGGGACCTCTCAAAGTTAAGCCTGGCCTCTCTCTCCTTAACAAGAGATTCTGCTGCTGCCTAGAGTTTTCAAAGATAATAAGTACGAATTATTATCAAATATTAACCTTTACGTAGCATTTTGCTCCAAAAGGTTCACCCATGAAATTCCACTGACTTGACTTGAAAATCTCACTTACTGTTTTCTCTGATTCTTCCTTCACTAATTTCTCCTGTAAAGAAGTGCAATTCCGCCTCATTTCAACAATAATTGAGTTTAGTTCATCTTCCTTGATTTTGAGTAACAACTCTGCAATTAAATGAATCTAACTGCATTAGTTCAGAAACTTGATAATGATTTTCCAAACAAGGAAAGGAGAACCAAACTCAACCTATCTCCATGCATCTTTGCTGAGCTAATTCCAATGAACTCTTCAATTTTTCTTGTTCTAGTGAGTAGCTGATCTCAAGGTCTTGGAACCACCTGATGCAAACCTTCAGCCTTTTTATGTAATCCATCATATTTTCACATCTTTCCTAAGAGCACAAAACATGACGTTAACATAAGATAATGATAACTAACCAAGCAGTAATTCAAGTAGCACTACTATACATAGAGCATACACTGATTAAGGACCAAAACCTTGACACGCCTTGGATCTCAAACATAAATAGCCAAAACAGGCAACCTAGAAATAAAACAGATATCACACGAACTCAATGATCATCAAGCCACAGACTTCAACTTACCTTATAATTAAATCTGTCTTTCCTTTTGGCCTTTTCATTCAGCAGGGCCTCCACATCCTCCCTGGTGAACTCTATAGCGCCATAATCTGAACCAGCATTGCTTGGTGGAGCACTGCTGGGGCCAAGATCATGGCCACCATTTACAACACCATAAGATGGCCTTGTTCTTCCGTTAATAGGTGTTCCCACCATTTCTTCTCTCTGCCCCAGCAAACTGGTCCTTGTCTATGAGGAGCTCATCACCCATAAACTGGGCAAAACACAACAAAAAGATAACTTTATTAACCGTGACATTTCACTTGCACTGAGGAAGTGTTAAGGGAAACAAACAAACAAACCCGTGACTGAAAAGGAGGTGCAAAAGGGGAAAACAAATCATGGGCATGAGAAAGAAAGTACCTTTGAACCTTGAAGAGGTTGAAGGAGTGAATGTGAATAATGGTTTACACCAGTTCTAGTTCATGGTCTCCGTTTTGAAGCTCACCACTCCACAAACTGCAGTAAAAAGAAAAGAGATAGAGAGAGAGAAAGAGGGAGGGAGAGAGAACTAGTGTTGTGGGGTCATGTCATGGATTGTGTTGAAAGCTAACAAGAGATGAAAGGAAGTTGCTTTTGCAAGAAGAGATTGGTGATAATCCACACACACACAAACACAAAAGAGAGCATAAAGAGAGAGAAGATAGAGAAATGGGGGTGGATCCTTAAAAAGAAGAAAAGAGGTGAAAAAGTGTTAATGGATTATTGTTCTTGTTGTGTTGGTAAGTGGACTTCCAATAGATTGTAGATCTGTGTTGTGTTGTGTTTGGTACTGTTTGTCAGTCCGGACTTAGTTTAGATTTTTACTGCCTCCCATTTTCAACTTTTTAAATCACCTCCTGCCCATCACGTGTAAGATTCGTTTTTCCATGCACTTCATTAACTACCCCAAGAAATTTAAATTTAAATATTTACTAAAGTTTATCTCTTTCACTTATATTGTAAATAGTTTTATGTAAGTTATTTTTTTCTACCATACCACTCCAACCCTTTTATGTTTAATATTTACTTTCAAATATTTAACACAACTGCATATTATCTGTTAACTTGTAAGAATCTTATACAAACCACACGTATTGCCTTTGTTGTATTGTTATAATGAGGGTTAGACTGAAAATTATAAAATACCTGTTGATGAAGACTTCAACAAATTGAAAAGGATGTGTAATATTTGCATGAAAGCGATGGTTTGGTAGCACTTAAGTTACCTTCAGGAATACGAAATGCATCCATTTACCTTAAATTCATATACAGTCTTTTACAAAACATATAGGTAAACCATATAAACCCTCTTGTTATTTTCATTTTATTATCTAAGAAAATGGCACTGGCTGAATTTTTTCTGTACCTATAATTGTTTTCTCAGCATTTTAACTGAACTTGAAAAGCATAAACAGTTACTTGTATGTGATTTTTTTTCAGCACAGTAAAATGATTTGGGAGAAAGAAACATTTTCTTGACAGTAAAATGTAAAATCAGAGAGATCCCAGAATTAATTTTATTCCCAAACAGCAGGAGCAACAGACCTAGACTAGTGACAGAAATAAATGAATAAAATCCATTTCAACAGTCTTTAAACAAATAAAAAAAGGAATAGATTAATTACCATTATTAGTTCATTCCACTGCTGTAGCAGGATCCAACAGAACTTCATCCAAATCCTAATTAATTAAATATAAAGTTTTGCAAACTTCTTCTTAGACCTCTAAACAAATATATTTGAGTTGCGTGAGAAGAGAGTTAAGAATTTTGAGATTGATTTGCCAAAAGGGGTTAATTAGTCTGCAAAATCTGCCAAAGTGGCAAGTTATGAAAAAGGGAAACAGTGAAGAAGGTACAATACATGATTCCACACAAATAGTTGTTTGTTGGTGTTTCCATTCAGTTCTTGGTACTGAGCTGCATTCCTTGTCCTTTTCTTTGAGGCTTCTTCTTCAACTATGCCTCTTGAATTGACTTATCCTCCTCTCTCTATGCACCAAAAAAAAGTTTTGTCCTAAGCATGTCGATTGCATTGCATTGCTACAACATTAATATAGTAGTGGACATCATTGTCCATGTTAAGTAGAATAAAGCTCAAAATTCTCTGTGTCACAATCTCACTCTAGATGTTCGGATCTTGCCCTTTCACATTGTCGGCAAAATTACAAGGGAATAATAGATAAATCACACACAATTTCTTGCTCATTGCTTTGCATAAATTCTTATAAAGTACTGGTCTGTGTTACCAATAATCATAGTGTTAGTGTGTGTTGTAATGAATTCACAAAGACTATTTCAACCACAATTTAAAATCTCACTTGGCTGTCTGTAATTTTCCATTGCTAGATTGTTAAGCAATTTCGTGCTTGATTCTTAAGTATGTGGAAAGGTTAATTTCTGAAAGCTGATTACCAAGTCTTTGTTTGAAGCAGGAAGGAATATATGAGTTAGGTGTGATGAGTAATAACTGCATGATTGTTTAGTAAGTATTGAATATTTATTGCTCCATGGACTCATTCATCTGCCAATAATTATTGACATTGTAATTATCATTTGGGTGTATTGATTATACAAAGCTTTGGGCACAAACAAGTTAATTACTACATATAACAAAGCTTATATTTACCTTAAACTCTGTTGGTTTATAAATGGCATGGCATCATTTTTTTTATGTGTGGCCCTTTGACTTTCACATGATTGAGTACACTGAGTTTGATTATTCAGTTTAGCTTTTGGGGTTAATGTTAGTTTAACAATTCCAAGGTGGTGCGGGACAAATTAGTAGACTAATTAAAACTTAAATCAACTCGTGTAGAGATTTTTAGTTGCACTTGTTGGCCTGCAGTAATCTGCACAGTGGCTTCTCCAAGTGTCATGAACTGAAGATTATCCACAAAACTAGCTAGTACTTTACAATGAAAGTTGAACCTTGGTTGACCTAACTGAAAAACATTTCTAAATGTTTTGTTTATGTGTACGTGATAGTTTGTGATCGGTCCGTTTTAAATATCTTTTTAAAAATAAATTTAAACAGACTAATAAAATATAAAAAAATTGTTAAAAAAATTGTTAATTAAAATATCAAGATCTTTTTTGTATTGTCCTCTACTGATAATACACTATGTTATTATATTAAATTATTTCTAATTTATTTGAAAACATTAAAATAAAATTTATTATAGGTAAAATTATTAAAAAAAAATTAATTTTAATTTAATTTTACAAAATTAATTTTTCATTTATACATTCTAAATTAATCTTATTTCAAATACTTTAACAGAAATATTTCATTTATTAAATTTTAAACTTAATCTTAAGTTTTCTCTTAATTTATAGTTTAGCTTGAGAGAAAATTGTAAAAGGGTAAGGAAAGGAAGAGAGCATCAAACACAAAGAGACTTATGGTATCGTGATTGTCTTGCTCAATCATTTATGACTCTAGTTGCCTCAGTTCATAAATTCATACAAAATCTTATCATTTCATACATGCTATTAAATTCCTATAGTTATCCCATTTGACTTTTTTCCCAATATTTTGTATATCACATTAATAGAAAAGAAAAACTAATTTTTTTTATAATTTGGTTGTAATATGTTTAATAATGATTTCAATTACATTTTTTTATTTTAAAATATAGATTTAATATTCTTGACGGTTCCTATTTTCGTCAAGTGCGTTTACTTTGGTCTTCATGTTTTTTTTTTCTGTTCAATGTTATCCTAAAGAGTGTAAATTTTGTTCAATTTGGTCCTTTTTGCTAACGCCGTTTAAATCGTTAACGGCCAGATCTCCACATGTGCAATTAGAGAGTGAACTGTCATTTATGTTCTGACGTAGACTAGATCAGTCATCATCATAGGGACCATATTCGGAAATAATTAACAGAAATGAGGACTAGATTGAACAACCTTCATTCATTGCAAAACATAGAGCCACATCACCATCTTCTTCCACCTTCAGCCCGAACCCTACTTTCTTACTAAATATCTAACCCTAGCATCGCCACACCTAAACCCTTAGGCCACCACCGCAATCACCACATACCTGCAAACGAAACCCAGAAGACCATTACCATGACGCCGCTGCGACCACCTCCACGCGCCACCATCTTCATCGCGCGCCTTCACCGTCATCTTCTTCCCAGTTCGCGCTGCCACCATAGCGATTGAGGGTTTCGATTTAAGGGTTTTTGTTGTGTTATCTGGTTTTTGTAAATTGGAATGTATGATTTTCGTTTCAAAATTGATTTGGGGAATTCTTGGTTCTTCTCTGTTTTGCGAGTGGTTAGGGATTTTGTTCTTCCCTACAGGTATGGGTTTTGTGAAGTGGGGGATGAGGGTTCAAATTGGGAATGTTAGGGTTTCTGAACTTGGGGTTTTTTGTTTTTGGTTCATTTGATTCGCGGTGATGGGTTTCGTGGTGGTTATTGTTGGATGCACGGGTGGCGCCAATGAAGGTGCTGGTAGGTGGCCATGGGTGGTGTTTTTGGGTGGTTGTTGGATAAGGAAAATGATGGAGGTGAGAAGATGGTGGTTGGTCGTGACCGTGGCGGCGGTGGTTAGGGTTAGGTGGTGGCTAGGGTTTTTGTGTAAGGGGAAATTAGGGTCTCTGGAGGTAGGAGATGATGATGACGTGTCAAGGGTGATGTGTCATTAATTGTATAACTGGACACTTGGCCGTTAACGATTTAAACGGTGTTAGCAAAACGGACCAAATTGAACAAAATTTACATTCTTTAGGACAACATTGAACAGAAAAACAAAATATGGAGACTAAAGTAAACGCACTTGACAAAAATAAAGACCATCAGAGATATTAAGCCTAAAATATACAAACAACCGTTATCACTATCGTAATAAACTAAATTTAGAGAAAAAGAGAAATGTATTAAAAAGATTAAACAAAACAAGTTTACAAATATAATCATAACCAAAAGAGTTCATTCAGCATCCAAAAACACTGAAAACCACGAAAACAAATTTAGAAAGAAACTACAAATTTGTCTTCATAGCTGATTTAACATTTCAAAATTAAAAGATTAAATTCAAAATGATGACATTTGCACTGAAATTTATGTTATCATTCCCTGATTAGTTTTAGATATTCTTATTCTATCACCCATGAGCATACAATAAAACTAATATATAACAATAATTTCAAATTTTAATAACGTGGGGATGTAGCTCAGATGGTAGAGCGCTCGCTTAGCATGCGAGAGGTACGGGGATCGATACCCCGCATCTCCATTTTTGGTTTATTTTGGTAAGAAGAAAACAGTAACATTGCTTTTGCAAAGAGAATTCTACCTTTAAATTATTTTACACGAAACCGTTGAGTTGTCTTTGTCAGAGTCATTTCAAAAAAGCCGTTAATTGTGTATTAGAAAGTTTAAGGCTTACACGAAACTGTGTGGAATTAATGGCATTTACATGTTGGGCAAAAAATTGCCTATGGGACAGTTATATTTCATAAATCATACGCAACCAGGTTAATTTTGGGTCTCTTCACTGATAAGGTTGGAAGCATGGAACACGTCTCATGAAAAATTTTGACCTCATTTGCTATACTTTTGCCTTCTATTTCTTTGACCAATGCCCATGTAAGATATCCAATTTCACTCCCTTTTTAACATTTTTGTGGGGTGTGTTAGTGTCAGGTTTTAATTAATCTCCTCTTTTTAGGGTACATTTGTCCAAATAACTACCCCTTTTCGTTACACACCACAATTACGTTGATGTGTGGTTCATCAGTGTTCTTATATAAATACTTTAAACAAATTTACTTAGCTGGGTATAGCAAAACAAAAAGAACAATAATAGAAGAAATCTGCAAAATGTAGCTACGGAGAATTAAGGAAAAAACACACCAAAAATTATCATTAGTTACAAACATCACTATTACTCTCTTACGAAATTGTTAATAAAAAGGTCCTATTTATATAGAAATAACTGTTATATCTAATTTTCTTAAATCATACTTAAATTAGTGAAGAAATCAAGTAGAGAAAATCTCTAATGACTGGCGAAGAAATTTATCATTTATTATAGAGGTGACGATATGTTATCATTAGATGTTTAAAAGACAAACAAACTAGTCAAAACAGACTATCTTGTACAATAAAACAATCTATAACATCATATGTTCTACAAAACTTTACAAGATTTTTAATGAGTAAATTTTCAGACTTGGAATGTGCTTTTCATATAATTTTTTGAAGTTAGATGTGTGGAATGTCAACAAGTTATCTGGCTTTCATTAAGTTTGATGATTCTTTCAATTTCCTTGTTGATTTGTGAATGAGGTAAATTTGGAGGAGTAGTGCTTGTCATGGTGTTTTTGTGTCTTGTTTCCTTTGTTGCCACATGCTTTGAGGGCACAATTTTCAATGCTTAATTGACCATCATAATGAGTTATTGGACCCTGTTAAATGAGATGGAGCATGGCAGTGAGAAAATTGCATGACACTGTTCAAGGTAAATCCATACAATATTGTACAACATTTCTTTGTCTATTATATCATGTCAGTTATTACTAACAAAATAATGTTTTCTTTTAAGTTGCAAGTGGATAAGTAAAAAACTTGGTGCACCTGAAGACAATGCAAGAGATTGTTAGGAGTAGAAAACATATGTAACTTGTGGTGCCAAATCTTGTTGAATTTTCCCAGTGAAACAGCTGTCGGATTATAATGCCTTTAAATGTCACGAGGCTCAGGTTCAACCAACAATAAATTTTTTCAACCAACCCATTTACTCAAACGTGAATTTCTTTTGAAATATGCATGCACAATGGAGTTGTGATGATTAATATATATGATCATGGACTTTAAGAATGAGAATTACTGCTTTTAGTACATCTTCCACAGTCATCTGATAGCAGCCACAACTTGTGACCAATTTTGATATTAGCGCGTGAAAACTATAGTTATGAATTTGTAACTTTGTTTTTTAGATGATTCTTACCAGTTTGTGTTTCTATAATGCTCGATTTCTTACAAAATCATGAATTTTATGACCAATCAATGAAACAGTATTCTTTCATGTAGAATGAACATTTTCTGCTATTTTCTATGTATTTTATCAGAAAACTTGAAACTCTCTACAGAAGTTTATGCTGATGGGGATCATGATATTGCATTGGCTATTCCTCATATTCCTCCCAACTTTACTGCAATAGTAAAGTCCTCTGTTCGTCTTTCAATGATCACTGTCAATCAAAATAATCATTAATAAAAAACTCTAATATTAAACAAAAAAAATCATTGCGTTTTATACACCACAATTTCTTTTTATTTCCTTCTCCTGGCATATATATATATGTGTATTATACATCATCAGAAGGCCTTCTCATGCTGGCTGACATTAGTTTGAGATTTGAGAGTTTTATAACTTTGTTAAATGTTTGGTATTAATTGGCATAGGAGCTGCTACTAGATTGTGAGAAACTCTGGTTGGTTTCCACCTGTTATTTCTTAAATTTACACTGCTTCTGCATGTTCAAGCCACATCCTTTCCGAGAGGAAGATCACGACCCTGTTTGCTCTTTGGAATACGTATTTCTAAGTATATGTCATTATGTATGTATGCTTCTATATTCTTCCAATCTGCATCCTCTGGCATCTCAAGCCTTCTCACATATCCATGTTCCCACCAATGGCCACACCTCCAGTCATGTGCCTTTGAGTCTCTCTGCTGCTTCCACGGTCCACTAATTTCCACAACCTTCCCCTTATCAACAACGACTTGAATGTTATTTTTTCCAGATCCTGTTTTGACAAACCACTGGTGTCACAGAAATTTTGTCTAGTTAAGCACTTTTCTTAATTGAATCTATGGAAACTTGGCCCCATCAACTCCAATCGGCTCAAGTTCATTTATTTCTTTATTTGGTATGACTTTAATAAACATACTATGAGTTGATATAAGTTTGTGATGGATCTTTTGAAGGAAAATTCACTGGAAAGATTCAACACCAACAAAACCTGAGTTTAATCTCATAACAAAAGATTGACATCATACTTAACTCAAAACTTTAAAAGATCCATCAGTTTGCACTATCAACTAATCGGAAACCATTCCTAATCAGAAAGTATTCTTAGTATGATTTACAAAGTGGTTATCATACATGATAGTTTGTGATTAGATATTGTTAGGTGACAGTGTTACACTGTTAGAGTCTATATTGTTTATTCATAGGCTACTACCCATTGGTACAAGTAAAGAAAATTCTTGATGCAAGGTAAAGGCTCTCTCTCCTTAGGTGCCTGCAAATTTTATTATAGTTCCTCCAGTTCTGAGATCCTATTTTGTCTTTCAGATCTATGAAATGATGGGGCAGTTTCATTGTAGCATAATTTGTTTAACATATATTCAGTTTACAACATAAGGGTAATTATATGTAGCCTTACCTGGTATTTCTGCTTTTAATATGTAGCCTTCAGCTGTCTGACACCAATCCACAGTGCTTTGGTTGGAGCTCCTTAAATGAGATAACAATACCTCTGACTCAAACTCCCATAGAGGGAAGGCATCAGAAGGATCAAAGAACTTGCCAAACAACAGTGGACTGAAAAGTGATCCATCACCAAAAACCTTGTGCACTGTTGGATTAGTCTGGCTGAAGAATCTTTTGAAAGGCTCTTCTCCCAGTGAAACACACCATTTATGTGGAGTTTGATCTTCTGTTTGAACCTCAACCCTCTTGTTAGAACTAGTCATCTATGCTAGGAAAACTGAATAATTGTGAGGCTCTGGTAAAGAGAGAGTTTTGTTGCCTTTCTCTTATAGTGTGAGAGAAGCCACCTAATGAAACACAGAACAAATTCCTTTGGCATATTTGGGGGCTGTAAAGCAAGGAAGGAATATTTTCTTTTCTAAATTTTTCTTCCATCAAAAGAGAAACCATGTCAGGCATATTGCGTATAGCTAAAGGATATGTGGTATCCCTATGCATTTTGGCTGTTTAACACAAGATGTGAAAAATGGAAAGGGATACCAATCAAGTCAAAGTCCTCTGACAACTGATAGATGCTCTAGCAGAATCTGTGAACCCTTATAGGAATGATTTTTGGCTTAATTAAGTTCATTATAATATATAATGTTTATGCAACCTCAGTCATTCTTTCAAGTGGCTACTGAATTATTTACTACGCATCACATTATTGGTTCTCTCAGCTTATTTTGAAGAAATAGTCATATATCTTTTTCAACTTTTTAAGAAAAAGTAGTTCTCATACATGCAATATCTTCAACCTCTTTCTGGTTGTTATATGAATTTAAGGGATTCAACTTTCATGTTCTATCTTATGCTGCACAAATCAAATATATTACTATGGCAAGAGTTTTCCAATCACTGAGCTAGAGTGGAACATGCTTTGATCTATTCAATGAATCATGAGTGTATATGTACATTTTCTGTCCTGTGCAAAGTCCCCGAAGATTACTGAATACACAGATTGAGCACCGACAAGCATCAACTTTCATGCTCTTTTTCTCCGCCAAGATACTTTGCAACTGGCTTATTTACCTGTTTGTCACGTGCCAGGCATGAAGAATTGATGCTATCTTGTTGCAGATTGCATGCATATGATAAAATCAAGAGAAAGGACTTTGCCATGGTGACATGTTTTAACAAGAGCAGATAAAGAAGCAGATGCCATTTTTCTAGCTCATCATCACAAAGTTAAATTTTTTTTAACAGTGATAAACTGTTACAAGTGTCATTATGAAACTTTCTAATGCTCCTATTCACTTGTTTAATCTTCTCAAAAGAAAATAAGTCCTTTCCAACCTCTGAATTGTGTTATCAACCAAATCCATGGCATTAACTCCAGATTCTTCATCCACACAGAAAAGTTGTGTGGAAGGAATCTTGATTTTTCATGCCTTGTTAGGAGTGGATGTGTGTTGTCTCGATGCACATCCTCAATCCATATGAGCATCTCTACAAAAAAATAAATAAATAAAAGTGTATCAGAGAAAATTCCACAAACAGTTGGTGGCATACCCTTTCATCCACTTTTCTTTGTTGAAGTACTTAAACCAACCACTCTTATATACATTTGAAGATAATTTGTAAGTATATCAGTGAAACATAGTTTAATAAAAAGAGGGTGTATATCAGAAATGTTATACATACATATAAATATGATGCATTTTTGTGAACTTTTGACTTGTGCAATGAGGCTTAGAGCATTGGTAATCATTCATGGGGCATCTGATGGAGTAGCTTTTTTGGCAAAGGCAGTGTTGGAATCTACTTGATGGATGTTAGAATTTGCAGCACATCAGATAGTGAAGGCACTTTGGATAGTGGGGTCCTTAGGGCGGTGGTGATAACATTATCAGTTATCATTACCTTTTGAGTTAGGATAAACCAACTTCAACCAGCTACCTCAAAAATTCAGCATTTGGGAAACCAAAAAGATGTTCAATTAGAGCATAAGATAAGGGAATTGTTTTGGTAGAGTGGTGCATTACCATTTTTAAGGAGAGGTTTGACATTTAATATGCATATGTATATGTTCATATAAGATTGTTCTTTAAGAAATCATTCTAGGGATAAAAGGTTTGGTATATTTGTCTCTTGTGGAACACTTTTTTCTTCTTCTTTTAGTGTGTATTTGATAAATATTTCTATATGAACTTTCTAAAGAATAATTATATATACACACACACACACTTTTGTTTTATCTATATTTATTATATATTTTTTATTTTTTTCTCTTATTATCTATTATTTTCACATTTTTAAAATATATATTAACTATTATTTTTGTGTCATTAATATTTTTCTTTTGTAAATTGCATTCTTATTGAAGTTAGTTTTAACGTACATTCATTTATATTTGAGTAATTTTGTTTAAAAAATAAGTTGATAGTGATATTTGGTATAAAAATTTATTCAGCTTAAATGTTATTGAAGATTGTTTTAACTTAAAAGTAACCCAGAACTTAAAAATCATTTTTTTTCGCTTATGAAATTAAATATCATTTATTTAAAATTACAATAATTAATATTTTGATTTAATATCCATTAAATCAAACACACACGTTTACACTTAATTGAGAATATAATTTATGGTACTGTGACAGTTCCCATATTAATCCGTACGGAACTAACAAACCACAGTGTAATTATTCGCGAATCAATCCGACTCATCACAGGTTGGACTGGATTGAGTTTAAAAAATTGTACTTTTTTTATGTGGGTCAGATTTCAACCCGACTCATTTAAACTCGGCTTATGCTTATTGAACCCGTGATAGGTCGAATTGGCCAACCAACCCACCTACCTAATTTTATTTTATTAAAATTTAATTTTAATTTTACAAAAAAAATATTTATTACTTTGTTTTGTTTGAAATAATTATTTAAGTTCCCTATTTTAAAAATTAATTAAACAACCAGAGTGAAATTTAGAAGTGAATTTTGTTTAGATTTAAATTATAAAAAGTTTATAATATTTTTTTAAAAAAAATATATATTTAAGTGAGCCAGTGAACCAACCTATATACCCACTAACCCGTGGTGAGTCGAACCGGATTCAAAGTTTTCTAACTCGCTAATAAATGATCCAGGTTGGGTTGACTCACTAAGTAAGCAGTCCATAATGGACTAGACCGGATCAGGCCGAGTTATCTATTTTCACAACTCTACCCGTAAACATATTATTTAAGAAATCACAAAAATAATTATCGTTCAAATAACTCTTATTGTCCTTCACATCCTCATTATTACCACCACAAATATTAGTTAATGAGGTCATTTTTTAGTCTAATACAAAAATGTTTACATTTCATAGAAATTAAACAAATATAAAATTGAAAATATTTCTAGTAACCCAAAACATAATTTATCAATTATATGGTGAGTAAAAATTAATATAATTTAAAAGAATACATGTATAAGAATTTCTATAGCTTATATACAAAATAAATAAAGAATTCATATAATTTAGAAGTTAAACATTACAATTAAGGTAAGGTGGCTAAATATTAAAGATATACTACCACTTCATACTATCTATCCACGTTCTTGTTTTTTTCATTTTTGTCTGACCTTTTAATTTTGAAATGTATTTCTTAATGTATTGTAAATTGCACATACACCAATAAAAGAAATATATAAGGTTAATAAAGTATAAAGTTTATATGTATAGCTAATCAATATTTATTTATTTTATGTATTCTATAGATTATTGTAAAATCAATAATAAATGCATGATTTTACAATGGCTCTTAAATTTTGATGTAATTTCCACAAAATTAGAAAATGGTAAGAAAAAAAATGAAGAAGAAAAAAAAGAGAGAGAAAGAGAAAGAAACATAAAAAGGAGAACTTGTGTTGGACAGTAGGCGCCAATGTCCTAATCCAGAAAAATAGATAGGACGGCCCTTTGTGCTAGGGTTTCTGGCGCCAACAAATTTTTCATCATTGCATCGTAACCCAGAAAGCACAAAATCTCATTCATCAACTTCGTACTATAACTCACGTTATTGCAGCAACAAATGTTGTCGTTACATTACATTCTCCCATGTTTCATTATCAACAATAACAAGAACAAGGTCTATTTGCATTGATCTGGTAGCACGTATTTTTTATTTTTTTTGCTTTCTTTTATTATCACACGCAAAGAATACAAACGATCATTTCTTAAATTTCGTTTTTCGTTTGTAATTGCGTTGAATTTGATGAATCAGCCATGTGCGAAGATCCATTGCAGATGTTAAATTTGCATTTCTTGTTATTATAATTATTATAACAAGCTGTTGAAGATCCAATTTGATAAGAAATCGGGAATTTTGGAGGAGATAGAAAGAGGTGGATTTGCTTAGGTTCATCATGTATGATCCTAGAATTGTGCGAGTTACAACATATTTGGTTTGGAATTTGTGTTGACAAGGCAGTGATCATCGTAACGGGTTAACGGTGTATGATGAAAAATAATTTTGATTGGGAAAACCATGGAAACCTGCATATTTGTTGGTTTAGAGCTTGATGTAATACGAAGAAGAAGATGAAGCAGTTTGAAATGGGTATCAAAAAGGTTATCTTTTGCAGCATTTTGGTTTTTCATGTTTTGGTCGTAGTGAGCAGTGAAGAGAAAAAAACTGAAGAAGAATTCATCAGGCAGTTATTTGATCCTACATCTGGACTATTAACTGAGGATACGGTAAGACTCATTTCATTACTAAATTATTATAGATATGTATATTGACTCTGAAATTGGTTATAGTTTCATGACCACAGGCAAAGGTATTATGGATCACTTGTTTAGAAGATTTGATTCGATTAAAGAAAGAAGTCTTATGCCTCCCAAAGGAATCTTGCAGAAACAGCAATCAAGTTAATTTTGGCTCAGTAGCCAGACAAAACATTCAACAAATGATCAATGCATGTTATCCTCAATTAAAGGAAAATGTTCTTAAGTGTTTTAGAAAACACCATTTTCCAATTCATGCTCTGAAGGAAGAGGATGCCTCTAAGATCTGGCATTCAACGTCACCTTCATCTAGAAGATATCTGGGTCAAATTTTTCCACGGCAGCTTTCAGAAACATCAAACAAGGAACATGAATTACATATAAGCATTAAAGTTAAAGAAGATACAAAAGCATCTGGAACTAGCATGGCAATACCTCTAGTGGTAGCAGTTGTAGCTGTGGTATTGGTCATTTTATGTTGTTATAGATTTTGTGGGAGTGGACAAGTTAGCCAAAATGATGAGAGACCCCTTCTCAGCATGAGCATGAATGACTACTCAGTTGGTAATACAAAAGTTTCATTCTTTAAGTGATATATATATTTACATTACACCTTACCTGCACTATAATCTTGACAAAATGTAGTTGAATGTTACAGGTTCTTCTTCGAACAATAATATTCAATTCAAAAGCTCAATGAAAGTAGGAGAAATTAGTATTCAATCAGTTGATGAGAAGAGAAACTCTGTGTCATTGAATGAAAGTGAATCAGGAGAAGTTGGTAGTCGTTCTGTGAGAGCATCATTTGAACTAAAACCTCCTCCTGGGAGAGCAGCATCTAATAATGGATTGCTTCCTTTGAAACCTCCTCCTGGAAGGCCTGATCTTCTTCCTCCTCCTCCTGGAAGGTCTGATCTTCTTCCTCTAAAACCTCCTCCTGGAAGACCAGATCTTGCTCCTTCTCCACCACCTCCACCTCCTCCACCTCCTCCACCTCCTCCACCTCCTCCATCTCCTCCTTCTACTTCTAATTCTGCACCACCGCCTCCTCCTCCTCCTCGTGCACCACCAAAGCCTACCGGTGCTGGACCTCCACCTCCTCCACTTCCTGGCCGCGGCCCTGGCCCTAGAGCACCACCCCCTCCTCCTGGCAAAGGCCCTAGAGCTCCACCACCACCTCCACTTAGAGCTAAGGCTGGTCCTCCTGGTGCTGGTCCTAGACCTCCTCCACCCCCAGGTGGTGGTGCAGGTCATGCAAGAGCTCCTTCCAATCCAAAGGTTGTTGAGGAAGCCGATTATGAAGGTGAAGATTATGTTCCTAAAACTAAGTTAAAGCCTTTCTTCTGGGATAAGGTTCAAGCTAACTCAGATCAAACAATGGTATGGAATCAACTCAAAGCAGGATCGTTCCAGTGAGTAGTATACATCCCCAACATCTCTTTCTCCTAAACTTCAATTTCCTTTTTATTCTTAATGGTGAATGTTTTATAGGTTTAATGAAGAAATGATCGAGACACTTTTCGGCTTTAATTCTGCGAGTACGGATAAAGGAAAGGGCCAACCAAAAAAAGAGACTGCCCAAACTCCCCAACTTATACAAATCGTTAACGCAAAGAAAGCACAGAATTTATCTATTCTATTAAAAGCATTAAATGTCACCGCAGATGAAGTTTGTGATGCACTTCTTGAAGGTCACTCACTTTTTTCTACAATTACTTACAATGATGATATTAATGTTATTAGAGTCATCAAAGATAACGACAGTTTTACTAGCATAATATCTTTAAATCATTCTTTGGTTGATCAGGAAATGAGCTTCCCACAGAATTCCTTCAAACCTTGTTGAAGATGGCACCGACGCAGGAAGAAGAACTTAAGCTTAGAGTTTTCAGCGGTAATATAGCCCAACTTTCCCCTGCAGATAGGTTCCTTAAAGCCATAGTTGACATTCCTTGTGCTTTTAAACGTATGGAAGCATTAATTTACATGGGTACTCTTCAAGAGGATCTCACCAGTACACGAGAATCCTTTGCAGTTTTAGAGGTATGATTTCCAGATTCCACCTTTTCCTATACGAAAACCAAACCCCCTTCTAATTTTTTTTTCACTTTTCATATGATGTTAGGTTGCTTGTAAAAAGCTGAGAAGTAGTCGATTATTCCTGAAACTTCTTGAAGCTGTTCTGAAAACTGGGAATCGCATGAACGATGGGACATTTCGTGGTGGTGCACAAGCATTCAAACTTGATACACTGTTGAAACTATCTGATGTTAAAGGAGTAGATGGCAAGACCACACTCTTGCACTTCGTTGTTCAAGAGATAGTGCGCACTGAGGGCATAAGAGCAGCACGCATGGCAAAAGAGAGTCACAGTTTCTCCAGCATTAAAACAGATGACCTTCTTGAGGACATCTCGATTGAATCAGATGACCACTATCGTGAACTTGGTCTTCAAGTGGTTTCATATTTAAGCACTGAACTTGAAAGCGTTAAGAAAGCAGCAGCTTTAGATGCTGATGGTTTGGTAGGAACAACTTCAAGAGTAGGGCATGGTCTCATAAAAACAAGAGACTTTGTAAACAAAGACTTGAGCAATGCGAAGGGTGATAAAGGGTTTACTGAGACAGTGAAGAGCTTCGTAGAGAAAGCTGAGGCTGATGTCAAAAGTTTGCTAGAAGATGAGAAGAGAATCATGGGTCTGGTGAAGAGCACTGGTGATTACTTTCATGGGGATACAGGGAAGGATGAAGGGTTGAGATTATTTAACATAGTACGAGATTTCTTAGTAATGTTGGATAAGGTGTGCAAGGAGATACAACTTGCACCACCAAAGAAGCCAGCACCAAAAAGTGCAAAGCAAGAAACACCTAATCAATCTAGTGCAAAGCAAGAAACACCTAATCATTCTAGAAAACCTTCTTCCTCTGATAATCTTCCTCCTCCTCCTGCTCATGATTTAATTCGTCAAAGAATTTCTCCAGTAATTGCAAATAGGAGGACAGATGACTTTAGTTCAGATGATGACAGTCCTTAATTAGGTTTAAGTTGGAAGTGCTACGTGTAAAACTCCTCCTTTCTTTGCCCATGTCCTTGTTGTATAGCTTTAATGTTGTAATAGAGTCATCACTTGCTTATACTTGTCTAATTTTGAAGGGAAGATATTGTCTTGTTAATCATTTAAATGTAGATTCATGTTTTTATCAACATTCTTTTTGTAGAGATGCATGATTAGAATTTCACTGTCCTTTCTATAATGGTTCAAGTGCACATTCTAAAGAGAAATACAACATTCATGCTTATAAACATTTGTTTAGATGAAGGATGTTAATATCGTTACTCCTTTTGGTGCATAGCATACCCAAGAAACACACATCATAATGCTCGGAGTGCCAATTTGTTTAGATTCTTTAAAATATGTACAAATACTACACAACCAAAACATGTGGAGGAAAATTTGTACTACTAAGAGTAACCACTTTCTTAATGAGAGTATGTAAAGACGTTTGAAACTCACTAGAGCTATAAGGGATCTCATTTATAACATATGTTGTCATTGTAAGAGTCTCTTCCCAATGAGACAAAGACATATGAGCCTCTAATAATAAAGTAAGTGCTAATTTTGTTGCTCGAAAACATCGTTTTGCTGTTATGTATTTGGACAAGTAGTTTGATGAATAATCTCATGTATTTCCAAGTACTTCTTATAGACTATGGTAATCACCACCATTGTTACTACAAAGAACTTGAGCCTTTGCATTGTATTGGGTTTCAATCATTTTATGAAACTTTTGAAATATCAAGTTCACTTCTCTTTTGGACTTCATTAACCATAACAAAGTCATTCTTGTATTGTCATCTATGAAAGTAACAAACCAACATGATCCTCTTAAAGTATAAATCTTTTAAGGACTCCAAACATTCAAATGTATAAACATAAATGAGTGAAAAGGAACACAATGGCTTTACACTTGTTCATATACATCACAGCGAAAAACAGACACATTAATCTTTGCAAATAATAAAGAAAACAATTTTTTTCAAGTAACTAAATGAAGCATGTCCTAGACTACGATGACATAGCCACATTTCAGTTTCCTCTTTCTGTTTGGTAGAATTATTCACGGTTAACTTTTAACTTCCCAAAATCATTCAACACCAAGTCCAAGTAGTGTAGTCTTCTTTATTTAACACCATAACCAATCATCTGTCTGGTCTTAATGTCTTTAAACAAACAAAAAGTGGGCCAAAAAATAACAATACAAGTTAGGGTTGCACTAATTTGAGAAGCAAAGAAAAAGTTATATTTTAGAGATGAAACAATTAAAAGAGAACTCAAAGTAAAATTATTAGTAAGAGTTAAAGGATCTTTTTCTAATAAAAGAAGTTGTGTCACCTAGCAATAGAAATAAATTCTTTTGAGGATGATTTTGTTAAGACAAGGTCGTTTAGAGATTTTGCTCTCTTTATTTTTGCAGATAATGATAATACCAAGCTTTATTCAAAAGTTTTGCACATGGATCAGAAAAACATTAAAAGATAGGAAGACAATATGGGAATGTTTCCCTAAAGCTTTATGTTTTGTTCAAGGTTGTACACACTCTCACTACTAAAGCAATATTGCTCTTCCTAAGATGCAGAATAGTACAAATCTTTGTACCTGAGATCACCTACTCTCAAGGAGGTCAACTCTCTTTGAATAATGGATCTTTCTCGAATATGGCTATATAAGAAAGACTCGGTGAAGAGAAAAAAAGATTATAACATCAATTCTTTGAATCATTATGTTGTTCTTCTTCTAAGCTTACATCCTCTAAGTCTTTCTTTTAAAGAGAAAAAGTCTTCTCAAGTTTTCATATTTCATACTTGTGTCATTGTTTTATTTATTAAATGTTTTCCTAAATAATTGTTTGCAAACACAAACCTCTAACAACTACTACAGTATATCTAATATCTACACTAGTCATTAAACATTATCTTATGAAAATATCTTAAAATACTATTCACTCACTCCCATTTTTTTAGTGTTTTCCTATATTTCAGATAACAATAAAAAAAAAGATATACATTAAATCGCCCTCTCTTATTCAAAGGAGAAAAATTCAACTATTAGAAACAACGCGAAAAGATTTTGATTAGGACCTACAATACAATAGTATTAATATTTTGCTTGAAACTATTTACGACAAGCTTTTTATTACAAAAGTTTTAGTTTTAATAATTTTAGTTTGATAGCTTTAGTGTATGTAGTTATATGTGTTAATAGTTTTAGCTTTGATATATAATATGTACTGAAAATTAACTAAGTTGTGTTGAAATATTTTTTTTTTCATGTTTTGGTAAATTGTAAATATAAAAGAAATATTAAAAAAAAGAAATATTTAAAAAAAAATAAAAAAAAAGGATTTGACATTAATTAGAATACTGACAGACATCCAAGGACATCGGACTATACTATAGTTGAGGTCTTCCGACATCTCTTAAATGTACTACGAGACATCAAATACTATCCAATTTTAACTAGAAATGATACCCTTCCTTATGATACCCTTCGTTAAAGGACGTGGAACTCTCCCATGACTATTATTCTTCAATGTCTGCTATAGATTTAATTGAGATAATAACTTTTGAAAATTTATAAACTAATCAATTATTTTTAATTTTTCAATTTAATTTTTATTATTTTTATATTTATTTAATTATTATATATATAATTATTAATATTTAAATTATTTTATTATTAATCTTTCTATATTATAATATTAATATTATATAAATTTATTATATTATATTATGTCATATTATATTATTGATTATGTTCAGATATATAGAGTGAATATAAGCAATTGTATCATAATCTATTACAAGTAAAATTGTGAAATATTACTTTTCTTTGATACTTTCTTTTCGTTTCTTCTCATTAGTGAGGATGTGCTAGATCAGTTCTAGCAAATCCGGGCAAAATATTTTTTCATATCATTATATCCTAATATACCATCTTTTTTACACTTTCTTCTCTGTCCTATAGTACTCATATTTTAATATTTACATAATAAAGGATAGTTTTTGAAATTGAATACAAGTTGTTGATTTTTTATTTTTAATTTCTATTACCTTTAAACTTAATTTATTTAAATACTTGCAATTGAAACACAGAAAAGGAGAATACATATATCTATTTTAAATAGAGGAGAATGAATACATGGTGAAAACTTTTGTTGCTGTTTGAACTGGAAAATAAATATTTTAAACTTACTTATAAAATAAATATTAATTGTGAGTCATTTTAGACTATCCACTCTAAGATTTTTCAATTTGGACGAAAGAAAGTGAAATCAACAATAAAATCATCTTAAGCAAAATAATAAAATTCAATTAAATAATACATTTAGAAGTAAATTATTTTTTTGTACCTTTTCTAACCATAATCTAACTTTTGTAAACACATAAAAAGCCTTAAATATGTTTTTAGTTCCTATACTTTGAGGCGATTTTGGTTTTAGTCCCTCTTTCAAACTAAGGTACAATTTAGTCTTTCAACTTTAGAAAATTCTGGTTTTAGTCCTTTTTACCAAATGTTTTAAATTTTATTTGTTGTTTCAAACGCGTTTCTCAGTTAACATTGAAGCAAAAATGTGTGAAACAGTGTAAACAATCCAAATGCTATAATGAAACGTGCTTGAAACAGCAAATAAAGTTAAAAAAATTTGGTAAAAAAGACTAAAGCCAGAATTTTCTCTAAAGTTGAAGGACTAAATCGTATCTTAGTTTGAAAGATGAACTAAAACCAAAATCGTCTCACAATATAAGAACTAAAAACATATTTAATCCTACATAAAAAAATATAGTTACCTACTAAGAGTTTTAAAGTTCAGAACTTTGATTAAGCTAATAAATTGCGTAAAATGCATTATGGAAAAGCATTTCAGAAACAAAGTTTTAAACGTAAATACTTTAATTAATTGAAATGAAATACTTTAAACTCTGACGAAAGAACAAATAAGTGCAATAGGAAAAACTCATACTCTTAATCTTAACATTTTAAGTAATCCAAGTGAAAAAAAAAATGTAAATTTAAGAAAGGGAAGTGCAAGAAAAATAAATAATTCAATAAACTAATAAGAAAATATTTCAATTAATTGAAGCACAAATATAAAGAAGAGAAATCTGAATAATGAATATTTGATTTAAATTAATGAATAAGGATGAGTGTTTTGGTAAGTGAGATGGATGGTATCCATTGAGTATTTAGTCAAAGTTAATTAGATGTTGAAAACAAAAATAATAAATGTGAAGACCCCTTTTCTTACACACACTTTTGCTTACAACCTCTTTTTCTCTCCTTGCTCATTTCATTCCCTTTCCAGAATTCAGTAAATTGAACCATTTGATCTCCCTCTTGTAGCTAACTAAAGCACCTCGACACCCAAGGTTTCCATTGACACCGAATCATTCTGCTGTCAACAGAGGGTAAGTGTTTTCCCTCTTTTCTTCTTCTTTGAGTCTTAGAACATGCAACCCACTAATTGCATGTGCTCTTGATTCCTTCCTTTTCGAATATCTTTTTCAATTTCAGCTTTAAAAGCTGTTTTAATCACAAATTCTGCGATCTATAGGGTTGGGAGAAAATTCTAGAATTTTAGAAGGAAACATAGAAGAACTCTTGAGCTGTTCTGTATGAAATCCAGGTAAGGGAAGCTGGATTCTTTTAGTTTAATTGTAGAATGCTAAATTTATTTATTTGATTGTATGGAGAATTATTTGAATTGAAATGCATGGGTGAAATTTGTATGAATTGATACGGCTTTTGCTTGAATGAATGAATGCATGTATTGAAAATGATATTTTTGATTTGTGTTTGATGAGAGTGGATAATAGAAGGATTCTGAATGGTAGGATTCGGTGTAGGTTGACAATGGTATGGTTTTAGGGTGATAATTCAGTTCTGCAAGTTTTCAGTAAATGACTAAGTCATTTTTCAGCTTTTGAGTCCAATTAAGAGAATTTGGGTGGTGAGTTTTAGAAATAAGGGTCCAACTCTGAAATAGATACTTAGGACAGCTTAGGATAGTTAATTGTGACTTATAGGAGATGTACAATTGATCTAAAACAACTTATAAATGGTAAATTTCGAATTGAGCCTCTAGGTAGATCAAATGAGTATTTTAGATCTAATTTCCTTGCATATCTCTTAGAGTTTTGAGTTAGGATGGTGTGTGAGACTTCAAACAAGTTAGATTCAACTTGTATTTCGATTTAGGAGTGTCCAAAGTTCACCAAAAGGCCTAAAACAAAACTTAGGGGGTAGAGTTGCTCAATTATGCAGAAAATCTGCATAATTCACGCTGGGCGCCATTTCCTGCTGTTTCCAGCAGGAAAAGTCACGTTGGGCGCCCCTAAATGGCGCTGGGCGCAGTTTTCTGCTGTTGCGTTTGTTTTTTACAGTTTGGGGGGTTCCGGACGTCTGTTTTGGACGTTCTTTAGGTCGTTCTGGGGGTTTTTGACCCTTCCGGAGCCATTGGTGAGGGTTTCCAAGCTATTTGAATTACCTAAGTATTGGTAATTTAAGATTATAAGGATATTTGTATTAATAAGTGATGTTTTTCTGAAAATATGTAATTCTTGTTTTCTCTTCCTTTCTTGTGTGATGATCTAGGTATCTTTTCTTGTTTATTTTGTATGATTACTTCCAGTATTATGAGATTAATTCATGCTTAATTCTGTAAGAAACTAAACTAATATAAAACATTCATGGTATGAAATCAAAAGTATGAAAGTGAGTAAAGTCAGTGTGGAATGTAATGTGATTTAAGTACATCTCTAGGTGAGATCAAATTAAGTTATGAGAATGAATATATGAAGCTCAATCTTGGGTGTCTCCATTTTATATGGGCCAAGAATGAGTGATTCAAGTTAAGTTCTGAAATGAATATAGGTAGCTCAGTCTTGGGGGTTGCCCTTAATGCTCTAATGACTATTCAATCTCACTTAGAGAAGATTAGTTCATGTGGTGAAGAGTAGTAAAGGGTCCTAGTCTTGGTTGTCTCCATTGTATATGGGCCAAGGTGAGTGATAACGGACTAACCTTGTGTGTGGTAGGGTGAAACCCATTGGCAATGGTTTTGCAAAGCAGTAGAGGCCACCACAAGTGCATAACCCGCCATAGCTCGATATTCATTCCGGGTCCGGACGAGTCTAAGTCTAACACTATCTAATAAAACTATAACTCATAACTTATTAAAACTGTATTTCTGTGATTGCGATTACTTGTATGCCTTTTTTACTTTGTTTAAATTGTATTGGACTTGTATTCTTTTGAATTATAGCTTACCCTTGCGTGTGTGTTGTTTGTTTTGTCTGTGTTTATTTTCTTTTGCAATGATCATCCAAATTTGGATGTGAGCAGGGATTGCAGAGGTTCCTTTGGAGCAAGTATTAGATGAAGTTGATGCCGCTGAGACTCCAGATACTGCTGAGTAGTTAGGACGTTTATGTTCATATGTATATACTTTAGTTTTCTTTTATCTCACTTCCTTTTGAAAGACTTTATGACTATATGTAGAGCTTTTACATTTCATTTTGGATGACTGTATTATATATACTTCATCTAACTCTATTCTTGACTGCTTTACTTTATTACATATGATGCATTCCACTCAATATGATTTATACATATATTTTATGGATGTTACAATAAATATGTAGTTAATGAATTATTTATTATTTTATTTTGAATTTCTATTTATATTATTATTTAATAGACTTTTTATTAATGATTAACTAAATATAACGAATCGGGATTAAGTTGTTAATCATAATAATTTTTAGAATAAATTTGTTTTACCTTGGTTATTTGGTTATTATGTTATTAATGTACTTTTGATTATCTGATCCAGTGGAATTTCAATAGATTTGTTGATTAATCGTTTGATTACCAATTGATCGAACAAGATATATTGTAAAAAGACTCCTAAACTCAAGCATCATCTAAGTTGTGAAGGAGTTTATAGTTTGGCTACTCAATATTATGGTGAATTATAGCATATAATTATGTTTTCAACAAGGAAACTTCTTCATACTTGTCTAATATCTCATTCATTCATTTTCCTCTAACATTAAAAATAAAGTATGAAAAATAATTAGAAAGCTTTTTTATTGAAAACACAATTATACATATTGAGTAGTCAAATTACAAAACTATTCTTTATTATGTTGATATTAAAATATGAGAACTATAGGAACAAAATACTATAGCCAAAGATGGTATTAGAAAATAATGATATGAAAAAATATTCTACCCGAATTTACTAGAAGTTGTCTAGCACATCCTTACTAATAAGAAGAAACAAAAAGGAAGCATCAAAGAAAAGTAATATTTCACAATATTACTTGTAATAGATTAGGATATAATCCATTATATTCAATCTTTAAACCTAAATATAATTGATTGTATTATATATTATAATAAATTTATACAATATAATTAATATAGAAAGGTTAATAATAAAATAATTTATATATTAATAATTATATGTATAATAATTAATTAAATATAAAAAACAATAATAATTAAAATAAAAATAAATAAAAGTAATTTGATTAGTTTATAAATTTTTAAAAGGTATTATCTCAATTAAATCTGTAGCAAATTTTCATTTAAAAAAATTTTATTCTCCTTCATTCTTTATTTTCTCTCTTAATTTGAAAATTCAATTTTCAATCTATTTCCGTGGCTTTCTTTGCTGGGATTTACAACCTAATCCTACACACCTTCAATACTTCAACGTCATTTTAAAGGATTAATACAGTAACACTACATTTTCTATATAATAATATTAAATTAATACCAGTAGTTTATAATTAATTACTTATGCTAAATTTTAATTTTCTAGAAAAATCATATATAACCTTCTGCTTATAGATTCACTGAGAAAATTGATTTGATCTCTATTGAAGTAATTTGCCTCTGGGAATCATTGTCACAAACTTCCCGCCATAATCCTTTTCCTTTCCCGCGACGATGTTAACAAATTCTTTTCTAAAGAAATCAAGCAGTTGGGATTCCATTTTCCTTTCCCTCGTAACCTAAGGAATTAATTTCATCACTTACACTCCAAATAATTTCAAAACAACACTCAGATTCAAGAGTCCAATACTCAGAAACCAAGTACTATTCAACCTTGGAAACAATGTCAATGTGTCACAATTTCCAACAAACAATATTCCATGTTTTTAAACTGAAAGTCGAACATTTCAACCACCATAGGAAATCTCCCAAACATGTCATTAATCTCTCAAAACCTAAAAACATGTTCTTCATCCTTCAAAACCTACAAGTTAGAATATTTCAAAACCCTTTCATCTGCCACAAATGCATCAGTTTGTGTCCGAAACTATGGAAAATAGCAAAGTATGGGTGATATCATTTTATAGTGCACAGACAGAATATAAAAAAATTAACAAACAAGTTCATCTAACTCCAAGAAGCAATGTCAAAGTCGCTAGATGAAATCGAGTTTTATAAATAACAATTATGTTAAAAACTTAATAACGGGAAACCCACAATTACATCCATCTTTCTTCTAGCATCACAGCGTTCTCTATAAACAACATTCCTGACAGAGACTCTAACTACAATTACAAATCAAGAAGATCAAAAACCTACGAAACAGAGAGTCAAGATCGAATAAAATTAAGGTTTTTTTTTTAAAAACAAAGGCAGATTTAAGAGTCGTCGTCAGCTCCACCACTCTTTGATGAAGCCCCAGCTTTCTTGGGAAGCAGGAGATTGTGAATGTTAGGCATAACACCACCGTTTGCAATGGTGACATCGCCAAGAAGCT
The DNA here is from genome assembly GCF_000741045.1 of Vigna radiata var. radiata. Lineage (NCBI taxonomy): Eukaryota > Viridiplantae > Streptophyta > Magnoliopsida > Fabales > Fabaceae > Vigna > Vigna radiata. The sequence goes on from NW_014541837.1 coordinate 2,676,097, forward strand.
TGCTCAACTCTTCATCGTTCCTCACCGCCAATTGAATGTGGCGAGGAACAATCCTCGTCTTTTTGTTATCTCTTGCAGCATTTCCAGCCAACTCAAGAACCTGAAAAAATCAAACTCCAAACTGTTAATTGAAGCCAGAATAAAATGGAATTTCAAATCATCCAATTGTTGGTAAATATATGTTTATTCCTCAAATAGGGAAAATGAACCTCACCAAAATTCAAACCCTAGATCTAACCACATCAAGCGATAATCTATATTCAAACTAGGAATTACCTCAGCAGCAAGATACTCAAGGACGGCTGCGAGGTAGACAGGAGCACCAGCACCAACACGCTCAGCATACTTGCCGGCCTTGAGAAATCTGGCTATACGACCGACCGGAAATTGAAGACCAGCTTTGCTGCTCCTGGAGGTGGCCTTCTTAGCAGCGCTGGATCCTAGGGTTTTGCCTCGTCCTGCCATTGATGAACCCTTACGTAGTTACCAGAACCCAAACAAAAAGGTTTGAAATGCTAGAAGTCCCCTTGCAGTAAAGTTCCACTGGGTCAGGTAAAAGAAAGAAAGAGTGTATTTGAAGCTGAAGTTGAGAAGTTTATATAGTGGACTGCGTGTAAACTCAGCCAATGAGAGTGAAAGACACGGATAGGTAATGCCTACCGTTGGATTGTACTTTTACAAACGGTTCAGATATTGCATAAGATGGGTTTGGGAAGAGGATTTGAATTAAGTGAACCACTGTAATAATGTGGCTAGTGGTACCCAATCTGTATTTAATGTACATATAAATATATTATATCCATCTTTAACTTAATTATCAAAATAATTTATGATATTTATTATAGATATAATGTCTCATTAAAATAATTAATGAACGAAAAGTTTTAAATGGAAAGAAAAATTGAACAACTTGGAACTATCCACTTTCATTTTAATTTTGTACAAAAATTTTATAGTAAAAACTCTAACTAATTAGGATATTCTATACCATTATATAAAAATACATAATTTATACTCATTTTACTCTTTCAAAAAATATTGTTTATAATAATTAATTTATCAATTAAATCTTTGATTTTTTTAAATTGTTTTTTTTATTTGAACACTTTTTTTAAATATAAATATATTTTAAAATTAAAATAATTATTTATTATAATAAAGTATAGTAATCACATATAATACACGAACCCATATATAAATATATATATATATATATATATATATATATATATATATATATATAATATTTTATGTTCTTTTACCTAAAGTCTCTGAAAATACTTTGATAAACTCATGTCAAATTAGATTTATTTTGGATATAAATAAACATAACACATAGCAGATATAACATCTATTTTATATCTTAAGCAAAGACTATTCTATAATATGATTTAAAAAAAAATAAAAAATATTGAAATATTTTAAAATTTGAACTAATATTAGACAAGATATAAAAAATTAACTATTATTTATGTCCTATCTAATTACTGGGAAAATAAAGAATTGATAGAATTTCAATATAAATTTATGTCTTTTATATTATTAAAGATAATAAATAAATAGTTAAATTTAAATACAAATTTAAGTTGCACTTAAAAAATAACATAATAATAAAAATGTTATTCCTAAATTTATTATTTTAAATTTTGAATTTAAAATGTAGAATTTATTTTTCAATCTAATTTAAATAAATTTTGTAAATAACAAAATTAAATGAATATTTTATATACTTTAAATATATTTTTAACTAATTAAAAAAGTAAAATATATTTAGTCATTCAAAAAATTCAATCTCTTGTATCATTGTATAATTTTTTATATAAACAAACAATCAAGTTTATTAAAAAAATTTAAAATATTTATGTTAGTTTCATTTAAATGATTAGTGTTATGATAAATTAAAAATACTTAAATTTATCATAAATTAGGATTTAATTGTATTATCTTATATTGAAAATTAACATTTCTTTTAAAATTTCAATTAAAACTTTCTAATCGAAAACTTTTTAATCTTATAAATGTTTTGGATTTCAACTAATATAAGTTAAGGTCAAATTGATATATATATATATATATATATATATATATATATGCTTATGTCTGTTTTTCAGTTGGTACATTTTAATAATGTGTACCGCATTATAGTAGATAAAAATACCCTCATATATTATGGACTCTAAGTTTTAAAGTCAATGATATTTAAATAATTTTCATTTTCAAAACAAAAAAAAAAAAAAAGAAACCCCCAAACCCTTACTCACTTCTCTCATTCCTCTCAACTCTTTCATCTCTCTCACTCAAACATTTTCTTTGTCATGTCTACTGTAATCCCACTTAAAAAAAATCAGAAACACTGGCGGTTAAACAATTTCTTACAAAAAAATGATTTTATAATGAGTTTTCATTTTATATTTTTTGTCTTATTTAATTTTATCTAATTTTCACAAGTATAATGACATATGAAGGAATTGGTAATTCTTCTGGAAAAAATCAGAAACATTCGCTATTAAACAATTTCTTACAAAAAATGATTTTATAATGAGTTTTCATTTTATAATTTTTGTCTTATGTAATTTTTACAAGCATAATGACATCAGAAGGATTTGGTAATTGGCCTAAAGGTTTTTTAAGAGATGACGATTCAACCTCTGGAGATGATGAAATTAGAGCGGTTAGTGAAGATGATGAAATTGAAGAGATCTTAAATGAACATTTGCCTGAAGGCGGCGAATATGCCAATGACTCAACTCTTTACAAAGGTAAATTGTTTCACGATGAGTATTTTTTTTTTTTCAGCTGGATCTATCATAGGATGATAGAGAAAAGGTTGGAGTGAGAGAGATAAAAGATAAAGGATTGAGAGGAATGAGAGAGGTGAATAAAGATTTGGGATTTCTTTTTTTTTAGTTTTAAGAATAAAAATATCTTTGACTTTAAAACTTAAAATTTATAATATATGAGAGTATTTTTGTGTACTATAATCTGGTACACATTGTTAAAATGTATCAACTGAAAAACAAGCGTTCGTGCGTTAACAAACCTATATATATAATATAAACATAGTTATAACATTCTCGTATATTTACAATAAAATAAAGGGAAAATGTCAAAATAAATTTTTGTAATTAAACTTAAAAATACATTTTTAAATTAATGTAAATTTTAAAATTAAAGTAAAACTAATGTTATACTTAGCGTTCGCGCATTAACAAACCTATATATATAATATAATAAAATAAAGGAAAAATGTCAAAATAAATTTTTGTAATTAAACTTAAAAATACATTTTTAAATTAATGTAAATTTTAAAATTAAAGTAAAACTAATGTTATACTTTGTAAAACAAGCCTTCGCGCATTAACAAACCTATATATATAATATAAACACAGTTATAACATTATGGTATATTTACAATAAAATAAAGAGAAAATGTCAAAATAAATTTTTGTAATTAAACTTAAAAATACATTTTTAAATTAATGTAAATTTTAAAATTAAAGTAAAACTAATGATATACTTTGTATTATAATTTGGCGTAAAAATAAACATAAATTGAAGTCAAAATCAATTTTATATTAAGCTAAAACATTATTATACTTTTTAACAGAAAGTTACTTTTAAAATGATAATACTTTAAAATAAGATACTTTAAAATTTTTAAAATTTAAGTTCATCTAATTTGTTTTATTTTAATTATTTATTTAAAAGACATAAATCTGAAAATGGAATATATATATATATATATATATATAATTTATTCATAATGGATTTATCATTTCTAACTTTTCTTAGAAATCTGACTCGAAAAGTTTAAAATATTTCTTATTTGTGATATTTATTCAATTTCATTTTTAGAGTTGTTGTATTTGTTTGTACATAATATATTTACGCTTCTTCATCCTTAGACACATGCTTTAAAAATAGTTTCATATAAGGAATGTTAGTATTTGCCGAGTAACTGAAAAATTACTGTAATAATTAATGAATAATTTAAAACCCATTCAAAACATTTGTTGTTACTCTGAAAATATTAACTTGGGTATTTAAATTATTACACTCTTTTTTCTTAAACTTTGTTTGTATGATTTGTAAAACAACATTAATTACCATTCCATCAATTACATTTTTACTCTTCATCAAATACTGAATCAATTTACATATAAATATATTATTTATAATATATAAACTGTATATATGTGTAAATAAAATAATAAATACGTTTTGGTAGTATTCTATTTTAAATTTAAATTATCCTTAATAAATATACATATATATTCTGTCATGATCTAATAATTTATTAAATTAACTCATTTTTTTTGTCTTTTATTACACAGTTTTTTTTAATCTCTGTCAATTAACAATTAACTTATTTAATATTTATAAAATTTATCTAAATCCCGAAAATATATTTTCTTTTATTACAACCTTAATTAAGAATTTTATTACCCCTTCAAATAATATATTGTATTTTGGAAAATTTAAACATAAAACTTGCTAAGAATTATTATTTATACTCTTTAATATTCTAATTCTTTTTACACATCAAAATATTTAATTTTTAAATGTCAATGTCTTTTTTATACTAAATATTTGATAACATAGTACCCTCTTTCATGATTTTTATCTTTTATAAAACAAATTAACATTTAAAATTATAAAAGCATACAAATCAACTAATAAACTTACACAAGATCAGGTAATGTCATTTTTATAAGGCTCTATTAAACTTAATTGTTAGAAGGCTCTATTAAAAGTTTCTAAAACTATTGCTATTAAACAAATAATATGTTTTAGGATTATTCATTACTATTACTAAAATTTATAATTAATATAATAATAAATCTCCTTAAAGGTCCCAAATTGCACAAAAAACTTATGTTCAACAGAACATCTCACACAACAGAATTCTCACACAAGAATTCAGGTGAATTTAGCCAGTAATCTGGATAGCCTCAGATATGCGACGCAGAGAATAATACACTCAAAATATGGGTATGATTCAAACTTGTGATTACTCAAATAAATAACAGGAATTCATCACCATCACAACCCAAATGATACTACACATCATAAAATCAGTGAAACTACTTGTGATTACTCAAATAAATAACAAGAATTCATCACCATCGCAACCCAAATGATACTACAAATCATAAAATCGGTGAAACTATGTTTATACACACATATATCATTGAAAACCCAGAACATTGCCCAGACAATAATGCAACGGAACAACCAAACAAAACAGGTCAAACAATTCCAAAACACAGAGGTTCAGAACTCACAAACGTCAAACTAGAGTCTGCATGCAAGGACCAACTTTTAATTCTTTCAATAAAAAACAAGAATAATAATATTTCAGATCAAGTTCTGCAGAAACAGAAAAGGGATTGAAGACCATGTAGATTAAGAGATGAAGGTAAATTGATTTAAATTTTCAACAATCTTTCTTGAAGAGTAAGAGTCTCCACTATTCACATAATCACTAACTGAGAAACTAACTACAGCTACATACCACAAAGATCGAAGAACTACAAAAACAATAAGACGATGGAAAATCTAAATTCAGCCTCATTTCACAAAAATTAGATCCCAATATTTAAGAGTCGTCGTCAGCACCAGCACCTTTGGATGAGCCACCAGCCTTCTTTGGAAGCAAAAGATTATGAATGTTGGGCATAACACCACCGTTAGCAATGGTCACATCCCCAAGAAGCTTGCTCAACTCTTCATCGTTTCTCACCGCCAATTGAATGTGACGAGGCACAATTCGAGTCTTCTTGTTATCTCTGGCCGCGTTCCCAGCCAACTCAAGAACCTGAAGAATCAAACACCAAAAACCTTCAATCAATCAAAAAACACAACTTCCTGATTCAATTTATAGGGAATTGAAGATACACCATAAAAATAGGAGAAATCAACACAATTAAATTTCAAAACCCTAGATCTACCAAGATGGGGAAATTATTTCCAAAAAATCAAATTATATGCAGACTAGGAATTACCTCAGCGGCAAGATACTCAAGGACGGCCGCCAGATAGACAGGGGCACCAGCACCGACACGCTCTGCATACTTTCCAGCCTTGAGGAAACGAGCGATACGGCCTACGGGAAATTGAAGACCCGCTTTGCTGCTCCGGGAGGTAGCCTTCTTGGCTGCACTGGATCCTAGGGTTTTACCTCGACCTGCCATTGATGAACTGTGACCTAATCGCAAGAAAAATAGAGAACAGGAAAATGAATAACAAGGGTTCCTGTAACTGTGAAAACAAGAGATGAAATTGTATTTGAATAGTTAGAGAGGTTGCAAGGTATATATAGTGCTAGGAGTCAAAATTGGGCCAATGAGAGAGAACTAGGCGGATCGACAATGACTGCCGTTGGATTTCGTTGATCACGGACGGTCCCGATGATGTATCTGGTTGGGTGGATGGCTGGATATAAATTAAGCAAATTAGAGGAGTAAAAAGAGAGTGTGGTGGTCATTATCCCATTTTCCATTTTGGTTTATAGGTTTTTGTTTTTGACCCAAAGAAAATAAGTTTGCATAAAGATTATATAAATATAAAGTTAAGTGAATGAAAGAGTTGAGAATGCATGAAGGGAAATAATTATTATTATAGAATAGCAATCCCAACATTATGTATTATTGAGTAATATACAGACCCTTTGAGAAAGGGAGAATAGAGAAAAAAAGGACATGTAATCTAGGAGTCCTCATCATCATCAAAACCCTTAGAGGTCCCATCCGAGGTTGTGAATGTTGGAATGACACCACCATTGACAATGGTGACATCTCCAAGAAGCTTGCTCAACTCTTCATTCCTAACTGCCAACTGGATATGTCTAGGTATGATTCTAGTCTTCTTACCAGCATTTCTTGCCTACTCCTATACCTCAAAAAACAACATGCAAAATACAACTTCCATAAAATTATTGATAGTGATTTTTTTAAGCAAGATTCATCACTAAACATCTAATTTGATTTTCATCATTTCAACTTAAAAATATCATGTAAGAGATAAATACATACTTTAAAAAAATGACATGAATTTTGTACGTTTTTGTACATTTAATAATTATTTTAATAAAAACAATCACATTCGATTTATAATAAGTCGAATTTACTGTATCAACAACAGTTCCATTTTTTATATTCATATTAAATTAGAGAAATAAACCTCAATTTCAAAAAAAAAAATATCCACTATAAAAATTGAGAATGAATAAAATAAATTACTTCAATAACAGAAATATATTATATTTGAAATTTGATAATATAGCAATATAACTTTCAAGATCTATTTATACATATTTTTATTCATTACAACTTTTGCATCATAGATAAAATTTTAAATTTTCTCATATATAAAAAATTTTATCTCATATATAAAATTAATTAATTTTAGCCATGGGAATGCGTATTCAATATGACTTTTATGATCAGGGTATAGTGAGTATATCTATTTTTATGAGTGTTTGTCTCGTTTATTTTAATAAACTAATAAAAAGGTACAGGGTGGAATATAAACGAAGAGGATTTTAATATAAATGTGTATTTTTTAATTTCTGTTAAATTAAACTTATTAAATAAATAATAAAAGATAAATAACAAGAGTAAAGTTGAGAGAAATTTGTAAAGATGATCTTATAATGCTTCGGATCTTACCAACTCTACGTTCAGTCTCTTATCTCAAACTAAGATAAGTAGTTTACTAATTACAAAACAATTATAAATTACAATCATAAAGAAATAATTTGTAAGAGTTTAAAAGTCACCTCTCTTGATACCACAAGAGACGAACCTGCACCTTCTTTGAGTTTTCACAAAGAATGAGACACCTCCTCCAAATACTTCACGAAGGATGAGACACCTCCTCTGAATATTTCATGAAAGATGAAACACCTCCTCCGAATACTTCACGAATGATGATCCTCTTCCACACACCTCCTCAGACGTACTAAGGATGAACGAGTTATTCCTCCGTCACCGTAATAGCAATGTACCAGCACCACAGACAAGAGTTTTCTTATCTGAGCAAGAGCACACAATTCTGAAAGAGTTATGAGTATTTTAGACCAAGGGAAGAGTTGTTGTCGATGGATAAAGGGAGTCTATATATAGACTCAAGCAAACACTCTTCCATTTTTCGTAACTGGCTGGCCATTTAATGCTTGTAATAAATTAATATTACTATTAATCGATTAAAATGAGTGCAACGGCTAGTTTTCAAAAGCTAAAAAACTCAAACGGTCAGTTTTAATCGATTAAAATGAATTTTAATGGATTAGCTAATACATTAAAATATATTTTAATCGATTAGCTAATAGATTAAAATGTATTTTAATCTATTAAAATAGAGAAAGTTGAGTTTTAAGCTTTTACTCGTTTTAATCAATTAACATTAGTTTTAATCGATTAAAACAATGTGATTTTGATTCTTAACGTCAATTACAAAAGTATGAAAACACATGGAATCAAAACCAATGAAAATCTAAGTCTTAGATAGATAATAAATTACAATTATTACAAAAGTTTTTCATTGCAAAACAAGTCTTCAAAGGATCTTCTTGAATTTTTATTTTCTTCACTTGATTTGGACATTATCAAAATTTCATCTTCATCCTTTTCCTAACAAAAAGAAATTAACGTTGATGTTAAGTTATGTTAGTGAGTTATATTTAGTTGAAAAAACTTTTTTGAATGTATAAGACTCATGGTAATATATTTAAAAGTTAATTGTTTCTTATTTTTAAAACAATTTTTTGAAATATATTTTTTTAAAATTGAAATATATATATTAAAACTCCAACAATATAAAAATAAACTAAAGGAGAAAAAAATAGAATGATAAAAGATTTTGTACATATGGTACAATATACACGAAAGTGTTTAAAATATTCTGTATACAAAACCAGGACAATAGTAAATGATAATTAAGACAAACAATATTCAAGAATTTACTCGAAACACTAGATAAACTATATTAACGAGTTAACTAACTAAACAAAAAGTAATTAGTTCTTAACATTACAAAAGCATTTTAGTGCATAATTTTATCTGTTTTTAATAAGATGGCAGTAATTTTAGTGTTACAAATCACAACATAAATCATTTTTTTCAAAAAAATAAAATAAAGTTTACAAAATAAATCTAAAAATGAAAATTAAAGGTAAGGGAAAATGTTTACCCTTAATTTTTGATATGCAGATGATAAATTTTGAATTAAGAAGATTAAATTTGAAATTTGTTAACTTACAGGAGTATTGAGAGATTCAACACTTACTTAACACGTTGCAGTTAAATTGGTTTAATAGATTTATTTTATTTTAATTTTTGTTCAATTATTTAATGAGATCTTCTAGTTTTTTTGGTTTTAATATATTTTTTACCCTGGAAAATAAATAAATATAAACGGTTCTAAAGAAAAAACAATTATTCACTTCAGTAATTACTTTAAATATTAATTAATAAATTAAAAATTATTGATATATATATATATATATATATATATATATATATATATATATATATATATATATAAAGTTTGTTAAGTAACATAATTTATAAAGTGTATCAAAATTTAATTGATAAAAGAATTTGTCATACTCCATTAATTACTTTTTTAGTGGGGAACAGATGCCACGCTTCTTTAATTTCCCCATGTGAGTGGGAGACAAAGTGGCAGCTTCATTTAATTTCTCGCCCCTCGAAAATCGTGTGGCAACAGGGAGAATGAGAATTTCTAGAAAATGGAAGACAAGTGACAGACAGAAAGTGGACTAAACATTTTTAGTGGAGGTCATATTTAAAGTGAGATTTTGAAAATTGGTGTCACTTTTTGCATGCAACCCTTCTTCTTCTTCACTTCAATTTTCAGAATCTACCATTTTTCTCCTCCTTCTCTCTAAAACCTTCCACCTTCTCTCTAAGTTTTCTCACCTTTCTTCCTCTCCGATCACCAAACTCCTTTCAGATTAATCTTCCCGGTGACAAGGTCTTTCCTTTGCACCGATCAGATTTTTGTTTGGACGACTTTGGATTTTTGGAAGCCATAGGAAGTACTTGCTTAAAGACTTAGAAGAATAGCTGGAATTAGAGGTAAAAGAAGCTTATAAGATCTAATTATGATTATTTGAATGGATGCATGATTTAATGAGTATATGTTTGACAATTTTAATTGTATGTTGAAATATTGTATGTTGTTTGTATAACATGTTTGATATTGGGTATGAAGTTAGGCATAAATCTGCTGAACTTAGAAGAATTATGTAACTGGAACCGAAGGTCATTAGGACTGTTCGGTTTTCCCCAAAACGATCGGTCTTGGCAGAATTCCCTATGTAGGAAATCAGTTGATGATCGATCGGTCTTATAATGCTTATATTGACTCTTTCCTACTTTGCTTATCCTAGTCTTTCCAAACAAGTTAAGAAAGTTTTCCCTCTCGGTTTTAGTATGTATATTATAATCATCCATTTAGAACGTTCGGTCTTACACTGGACGTTCGGTCACTTAAAGTACTCGGTCTTATATTGTTGAGCAGTCGATTTTGGAAGTGCTCGGTCATAGACTAACATTCGGTTACTAAGTGCTCGGTCTTATACCAACGCTTAGTCCTTCAAGTACTCGGTTTGTAATAATACTATTTCTCTGAAAGAGTGCTTGGTCTTACACTGACACTTAACTTCTAGAGAGTGTTCGGGCTTGTACTTGCACTCGGTTTATTGAAGAGAACTATTTTGTTTTAAAAGCATTCAGCCTGAGTTTTATAGTATTCAGTTTCACTAAAGTTTCCCCAGTTGTTGACTGTTCGGTCATTCTAATAAATTATTCTATATTGGCTCGGTCTTAAATAATACTCGGTTTCCTTCAGTGTTTGACCGTTCGGTCACTTCCTAAATTATATTTCACGTTTGGTTTCTCCTCGTATTTGACCGTTCAGTTATTTCCTTCAGATATTTGTTACATATTAAAGAATTATTTCAGAATAAAACTGTGTGTTACAATATGGAAATTGAATCATATGAAATGAGAAAGATGAAGTATATTATGATTATTTTAAGAGAACTCCAAGGAGGAATATCTTGTTATGGAAATTGAATGGTAAAGTATGAACATGGCTAAGTTAAGCTATCGCTTATCCTGATATTCCGTGATTATTTCTTCTCATGTAGAGAAGGGTAACTCATGTGTGGGAATCACAAAAGGTCCTTTAGCCTCAGGGTATTTCTATATCGAGGTAGCTCCACTGGACTAACCTCGGGTGGCAGTTTGTTGAGTGTATCCCAGCCAGGTCCACCCGGGTGCATAAGCGTCATAACTACATAGTTCATACCATCTGGATAGTGTCAGTAGTGGTTGGTCATGATGGTTTTTACCGTTCGGTTCTTCATGTTGTACTTGTATGATGGTTACATAATTTGGTTGTTATGTTTTTAATGTATGTTGAAATTGATTAATTAAATTTATATAAGCTTACCCTTATTTTTTGTCATGTTTATGTTGTCGCTCGGTCATAATCGTTCAATTGTTTTCTTCATTGCAATGATCATCCAATGGATGATAGCAGAGGGCGACTTTGAAGATTCTCTTGAAGAAGCATTGCAGACCATACAACCCAAAGATAGTGTAGGACCGTCTGGTCAGTAGCTTGTAGATAGCTTTATTGTATAGATAACCGTTCGGTGTATATAATGTTTTGTAAAGTCGTTCGGTATAGCCCTTTTGTAATACCATTCGATCTAAACTTGTATATTCTATCAGATTTATAGCTTCTTGTGAAAATTTTAAATTCTTAATGGTATTTCCTTTTCTCTTCACTTTATTTTGCTTCTTCACCACTGTTCTCTCTTATTGTTCTTATTAACTCCTGGATATAATTATAGTTTTCAATCTATATTTATTGGGATGTTACAGAATTTCTATTTATAAAATAAGATATACTTTAAATATTAGAGTATTTTAATAATTTTTATTTTGTTTAAATGAAAATAAAAAAAATAAAAAATTATTCAAATATTTTTAATCTTAAAATTCAGAATTCATAATATATGAGTCATATTTTTGTCAACTAAAATTTAATACATCTTAAAAAATATAAGTTGGTAAACTCATATATATATATATATATATATATATATATATATATATATATATATATATATATTGTTAACACGCGTACGCCTGTTTTTCAGTTGGTACGTTTTAACAATGTGTACCGGATTATAATAGACAAAAATATCTTCATTTATCATGGATTCTAAGTTTTAAGGT